>NW_027644364.1:0-4995 GCF_032717465.1 Coenobita brevimanus
AATACACAGTGTAGGTGTGACAGATGTAGTGTAACTGTACCTACGTGTAAAATGACACAGTAAATAATAATATGGCGATGACGAAGGCAGAGGAGAAGAGGCGGCAGCGTGCGGCAGACGATCAGCTGGCCCGCACAGCAAAACTGCTACACCCATTGCTGTACCTGCAAAATCAATTGAGGTGGAGCATCAAAAATGTCAATGAGACAAAAATTTTATTATGTTACAATTACTCTCTCTGCCTAGCAGTCAGTGCTACGACGTACATTCGAGGTCGCCATTAATTATAGCACATGATTAGTGTCGGCAAGTTGAGAATCCCTGTGCAAACTCGGGTCTTCCATAGCCTCGAACTGCACACGGGTCCTCAACCTGTGCCTTGACCTACAGTACTTATATTAATATCAGGGAGCTGAGAATCCCTGTGCAAACTCGGGTCTTCCATAGCCTCGAGTCGCCTCTGCGGGGTTCTCACTTCCAACTTTACCTACAGTACTTATATTAATATCAGGGAGCTGAGAATCCTTGTGCAAACTCGGGTCTTCCATAGCCTCGAGTCGCCTCTGCGGAGTTCTCTCTCGAACTTCCCCCTTAACCTACAGTACTTATATTAGTATCGGGGGGCTGAGAATCCTTGTGCAAACTCGGGTCTTCCATAGCCTCGAGTCGCCTCTGCGGAGTTCTCTCTCGAACTTCCCCCTTAACTTAAGGTACATAATATGTATGTACAGGCCCTGGACATACTGTGTCCTGTGGGGCCAATGGGCGAGACGTCAGGTCTGCGCCCACTTCACCACTACTCTGTCTCTCAACTGACTCAGAGATTACAGGTGTGGTTACGAACGGCACAGGAAGGACATGTCCCTGATTAGTGATGTTACTTTGACACACACTGCAGGAACGGACAAAACTATTTATGTCTCGTCCCATCCCTGGCCAGAAAAAGTCAGCTCGGATACGGCCCTGGGTCTTCCTTTTGCCCATGTGACCTCCTGAGGCTGAACAATGACCCCATTGTAACACTGCTAGGCGGTACTTGGCGGGAACGACAAACTGCAGTCGAACCTCGCCCTCGGGTGTTCGTGACTCACGGTAGAGCCGTCCTTGTTTGCGAAGGAACTTGGCTCGACTTCCCCGTGAATACTTAATCATTCGACCCTTTTGTTTGTTCCGCACGGTAGCAAGTGTCGGGTCAGAATGTTGTTCTTGTACAACAAGTTGACTACACATCAGATCTTGCGGCGATTCAATGATCACTGGGGTGACACAGTCTGGAGCCTCAGCCATGGCTCGTGTTACTGCAGCAGCCGAAGTCTGAGTAGCGTCATGTTCGGTGCAACTATCCTTGACACCATAAATATTGCCAATGATGAGGTCAAATAAAGGTTCTGGCATGACAACTGCAAGTGTCGTACCAGTATAAAATGGAGATGCCACCTGGATACATGCCTCAGGGAACAATCTCACTGATCCATCAATAAGGTTTGCATGGATCTGTCGACCTGCATACTGCTCAGGCCGAACTAGACTCTGCTTGACAGAGCAACCTGAGGAACCATTATCTCTCAGGACCTTCACAGGAATGCCTCCCACAAACCCTGGCTGAACAAGGAAGGTACTATCACCTGCGGGAGGGCCTGTAGAGGAAGCAGCTAGCCACTCATGAGGCTGCTGAATTGATGCAGCAAACATTGTGCCTTGTGAATTATATACTTGAGGAGTCGTACTCACTACCTGTGGAGATGGAACATTGGCCATCTGTGGAGGGAGGTTCACTGTCACTGTGGGACTAGTGAACTGTGGGGAAGTACCCATACTGGTAGGGACGTGACCACCGTGCTGCTGCTGAGGAATGAAGGCTGCATTCGCTTCCTGCCTCTTTTGAGCTGGTGATGAAAAAGTTTGTCCCGACGGTCGGTTGCGTGGCTGATACTGCTGCTGGTTAGGGTACTTGTTGTACCTCTTCCACTCAGGTTTCTGAGTGTTTTGCCTCTGGTCCTTCCACTGTGGTTTTGGACCTTGGCCATTATTCTGAGAATGGCCTTGTTGCTGGGGTTCAGTCTGAGATGGCTTCCCAGATTTGGCAGTATCTTTTCTGCTCCAGGTGTTTTGCTTACGAGTTTGATACCCGAATGCAGTAAAACACGCGTCAGCCTTTTCTGCCATTTGGGTGGCATCTTTCACCTGGCAGATCTTAAGCTGTGCTATGAGCTCAGCAGGCCACGACCTCTCTAGCTGTGTACGCAGCATAAGGTCAATTATCCCCTCACGCGTGGAAGGAGTTTCATCTTTCTCCATCCACTCATTTAAGTAAGCAGTGAGACGATCAAGGAACTGAACAGCTGTCTCCTTGTCTTGGAGACGAGCTCGCATGAACTGAACTTTGGCGTCGTCTACTGTGAGACCATACGCCTTAATGAGTGCAGCTTTCATCATCTCATACGTGAGATTGTCTCCACGAATTCTGTGGAGAATATCGAGGGCAGGGCCCTCAAATAAACTAAGAAATTGGATCCGCTTAGCTGCCTCATCCAGTTGATACATGTCTGCCATGTCCTCAAAACGAGCTATGTACAGCTCGATTCGCTCGCTTTCCTTGTATGAAGGAAGCTTGATGCGTGGGGTCGCCAGGACATGTGTAGGAAGAGCGCTAGTGGAGCTTGGATTAACTGCACCAGATGTGTCTGAAGCCAAGGAATCTCGCTTGAGCTTCAGCACTTCAAGTTCATGTTTTTCGCGTGCTTCTCGCTCGGCACGTTCGTGTTCTCGTTCTCTGTCTCGTTGTTCACGCTCGTATTCGCGCTGTTCTCGCTCTTGTACTAGCTCGAGTTCGCGTTGTTTTTGCTCGTGTTCGCGCTGTTCTCTCTCGTATACGCGCTCCTTTTCGCGTTCCTCACGCTGTTCTCGCTCGTGTTCGCGTTGGATTCTACGCTCTTCACGAGCATCTTTCTCACGTTCTTGCTCGTAATTAAACCGTGAGAGAACGTAACTCTGAATTTTCTCTGGGTCAGTGAGACCCATATCTTTGGCTTCCTGTACATAAGCACTGGCTGCCATGATGCTAGCTCAATTTAAATAACTAGCGACTCAGTACTGACTGCTACTTCGCAAACGAATGCTAATAAACACAAGTAAAGAGTACAGACACAAGCTAGTGGTGACCAGTCTTATCTAGTTGACTGGAAAAGAATAAAGCAAAAATGCAAATAACTGAGAAGACTCAATAATTAACACAATGGGTACGGCGGGTACCCAGGAGCGAATAAAATCGTCTGGCGTTACCAAAAATAAAGTACTAAATAGAGTTAAGTACTCTATGGATTAATAAAGCAAAAATTCACTTGCTAAATTAACGGTAAACACCAGTAAACTTGTGCCTATAAACTTTAATGATAAATACCTAAATATGAACGAGTGAGCACTATCTCGTGAATAGCTTTAGAGCTAGGAGTTAATATCCTGGCGAGGTCGCCAATTGTCACGGGGTTTTTCAAATATCACGGGGTTTTTATAAAATAAATGCTAATATTAAATAAATGATAATAATATTCAATAATATCACGGGGTTTTTAAAATAAAAGCTTAATATCATTTAATTGATAATGATAATGATATTGAAGAGCAGGGACAATGATTGTCTTGCTACATCAAGCAATGATTCTTTACGCTGGCTTACTTCGCTGATTTTCTCAGAACGAGAATTTATAAACTTTCTCAACAGTACACAGCAGAGACTAATTACTCACAAATGCTGATTACTAGTACTGTTAGCCTCTGGAGAAAGTTACTTCACCCCTGACAATAAATAACTAATACTAATAATAATATCAGGTTCTTGCTGATGCTTAACTCCTAGGTGGCACAACGGATTTTAAGCTTAATACACAAGACTGGCCTAAGTACCAGTTATGAAAGGTAAACGTTTATGCAAGCTAGGAGCTATATGGAAAATAAGCTTAATTGTGGAAATGAAACAAGAGTTTACATTACATTAAGCTCAAGAAAAAGAACTGTTAAATTTATTGATTACAAAAATAAATTTAACGTTTCACTTCAAATGAATTCAAATAAAGAGATCGTACTCACTCACTCACTCGAGCTAAATTCTTACGTCTAGGAAAAACACCTTAACTAAGCTCTTAAGTCTAGAAGAACGAAATGAAATACTAGTCAATGAATGCGGTGTATCACCAAGGGTGGGAGCACTGGATAACTGTGGTCTAGTGGAGTCTGGGTGCTAGCTGACCTCTCCTCTCACACTTCTGGAGCACAGTACCTCTCTCCGTCACAACAAACACTCGACTGCTTTCAAAATACGATGTATGGGCAGGACGCACAAGCCACCGGAAGAAGGCGTGGCTAACGGTTGAGGCAAGCAGGGGCGAACAATAAAGAAACAATAGTATCGCTCAGTAGAGCACTTAGTGACGTGCATTAAATCGGTCACTTTTGAAACAGTGACGAATGTTTTGAAAAGTATACCCCAAAATGGAGAGAGAAACGGTTAACTGAGCGATACACAGTGAGTTTTCCACTAATAGTTTGTGGCTTCTCACAAAATGGAAATGTCACGAATTTGATTCGTGACATTGTTAACATAGAAGACTTATAGTTGTCTAACCTCTTGTGTCAGGGGTGTGTACCCTGAACTAATAAAATCCTCTTGAAATAACAAGAATGTAATTGAAAAGTAAATAGTAATGTATATGAGCATTAACCCTCACATGCAGGGGACAACTTCATTATTCTATTCCACTTAAGGCCAGACTAACCTATGCAGCTGACAGTGTGTATAGGATTTTGATGGTGTTTATACTGTCATTAATTACTATCGCATGGTCGTAACTAGTCTACTTGAATCATAGGAGCAGGAGACTTAAAATAATTCATGAATGATTACCTTCCACCCTTTCAGATCCTGCCCTACCTGGTCACTGACAAGCTGAGACATCTACCTGGCCTACCTGGGGTCTTTGTAGCTGCTGTTTATGGTGC
>NW_027644365.1:0-28971 GCF_032717465.1 Coenobita brevimanus
AAGCCACCGGAAGAAGGCGTGGCTAACGGTTGAGGCAAGCAGGGGCGAACAATAAAGAAACAATAGTATCGCTCAGTAGAGCACTTAGTGACGTGCATTAAATCGGTCACTTTTGAAACAGTGACGAATGTTTTGAAAAGTATACCCCAAAATGGAGAGAGAAACGGTTAACTGAGCGATACACAGTGAGTTTTCCACTAATAGTTTGTGGCTTCTCACAAAATGGAAATGTCACGAATTTGATTCGTGACATTACGCCCCTATGAAAATTATATCTTTCTTCCTTCAGAAGAAAGATTTCAATATACATAGATATAAATCCTAGCTCAGTCACACAAGATTCACACTGTGGTGTGTGTGCTATCCTGCTACAGGAGAAAGTTGCAGTCGCCAGTGAGCGAAAAAACCTCGTATTTACGTTAATAGAGGGAAAAACTCCGTGACGACGGTGAAAATACTGTACTTAGGTCAAACTGAGCGAAAGTTCGCTACATTTACACTGACACCTAATTGTTGTGTAGCATGGTGTATGTAATACACGGTGTAGGTGTGACAGTTGTAGTGTAACTGTACCTACGTGTAAAATGACACAGTAAATAATAATATGGCGACGACGAAGGCAGAGGAGAAGAGGCGGCAGCATGCGGCAGACGATCAGCTGGCCCGCACAGCAAAACTGCTACACCCATTGCTGTACCTGCAAAATCAATTGAGGTGAGCATCAAAAATGTCAATGGCGGGAACGACAAACTGCAGTCGAACCTAGCCCTCGGGTGTTTGTGACTCACGGTAGAGCCGTCCTTGTTTGCGAAGGAACTTGGCTCGACTTCCCAGTGAATACTTAATCATTCGACCCTTTTGTTTGTTCCGCACGGTAGCAAGTGTCGGGTCAGAATGTTGTTCTTGTACAACAAGTTGACTACACATCAGATCTTGCGGCGATTCAATGATCACTGGGGTGACACAGTCTGGAGCCTCAGCCATGGCTCGTGTTACCGCAGCAGCCGAAGTCTGAGTAGCGTCATGTTCGGTGCAACTATCCTTGACACCATAAATATTGCCAATGATGAGGTCAAATAAAGGTTCTGGCATGAGAACTGCAAGTGTCGTACCAGTATAAAACGGAGATGCCACCTGGATACATGCCTCAGGGAACAATCTCACTGATCCATCAATAAGGTTTGCATGGTTCTGTCGACCTGTATACTGCTCAGGCCGAACTAGACTCTGCTTGACAGAGCAACCTGAGGAACCATTATCTCTCAGGACCTTCACAGGAATGCCTCCCACAAACCATGGCTGAACAAGGAAGGTACTATCACCTGCGGGAGAGCCTGTGGAGGAAGCAGCTAGCCACTCATGAGGCTGCTGAATTGATGCGGCAAACATTGTGGCTTGTGAATTATATACTTGAGGAGTCGTACTCACTACCTGTGGAGATGGAACATTGGCCATCTGTGGAGGGGGTTCACTGTCACTGTGGGACTAGTGAACTGTGGGGAAGTACCCATACTGGTAGGGACGTGACCACCGTGCTGCTGCTGAGGAATGAAGGCTGCATTCGCTTCCTGCCTCTTTTGAGCTGGTGATGAAAAAGTTTGTCCCGACGGTCGGTTGCGTGGCTCATACTGCTGCTTGTTAGGGTACTTGTTGTACCTCTTCCACTTAGATTTCTGAGTGTTTTGCCCCAGGTCCTTCCACTGTGGTTTTGGACCTTGGCCATTATTCTGAGAATGGCCTTGTTGCTGGGGTTCAGTCTGAGATGGCTTCCCAGATTTGGCAGTATCTTTTCTGCTCCAGGTGTTTTGCTTACGAGTTTGATACCCGAATGCAGTAAAACACGCGTCAGCCTTTTCTGCCATTTGGGTGGCATCTTTCACCTGGCAGATCTTAAGCTGTGCTATGAGCTCAGCAGGCCACGACCTCTCTAGCTGTGTACGCAGGATAAGGTCAATTATCCCCTCACACGTGGAAGGAGTTTCATCTTTCTCCATCCACTCATTTAAGTAAGCAGTGAGACGATCAAGGAACTGAACAGCTGTCTCCTTGTCTTGGAGACGAGCTCGCATGAACTGAACTTTGGCGTCGTCTACTGTGAGACCATACGCCTTAATGAGTGCAGCTTTCATCATCTCATACGTGAGATTGTCTCCACGAATTCTGTGGAGAATATCGAGGGCAGGGCCCTCAAATAAACTAAGAAATTGGATCCGCTTAGCTGCCTCATCCAGTTGATACATGTCTGCCATGTCCTCAAAACGAGCTCTGTACAGCTCGATTCGCTCGCTTTCCTTGTATGAAGGAAGCTTGATGCGTGGGGTCGCCAGGACATGTGTAGGAAGAGCGCTAGTGGAGCTTGGATTAACTGCACCAGATGTGTCTGAAGCCAAGGAATCTCGCTTGAGCTTCAGCACTTCAAGTTCATGTTTTTCGCGTGCTTCTCGCTCGGCACGTTCGTGTTCTCGTTCTCTGTCTCGTTGTTCACGCTCGTATTCGCGCGTTTCTCGCTCTTGTACTAGCTTGAGTTGGCGTTGTTTATGTTCGTGTTCGCGCTGTTCTCTCTCGTATACGCGCTCCTTTTCGCGTTCCTCACGCTGTTCTCGCTCGTGTTCGCGTTGGATTCTACGCTCTTCACGAGCATCTTTCTCACGTTCTTGCTCGTAATTAAACCGTGAGAGAACGTAACTCTGAATTTTCTCTGGGTCAGTGAGACCCATATCTTTGGCTTCCTGTACATAAGCACTGGCTGCCATGATGCTAGCTCAATTTAAATAACTAGCGACTCAGTACTGACTGCTACTTCGCAAACGAATGCTAATAAACACAAGTAAAGAGTACAGACACAAGCTAGTGGTGACCAGTCTTATCTAGTTGACTGGAAAAGAATAAAGCAAAAATGCAAATAACTGAGAAGACTCAATAATTAACACAATGGGTACGGCGGGTACCCAGGAGCGAATAAAATCGTCTGGCGTTACCAAAAATAAAGTACTAAATAGAGTTAAGTACTCTATGGATTAATAAAGCAAAAATTCACTTGCTAAATTAACGGTAAACACCAGTAAACTTGTGCCTATAAACTTTAATGATAAATACCTAAATATGAACGAGTGAGCACTATCTCGTGAATAGCTTTAGAGCTAGGAGTTAATATCCTGGCGAGGTCGCCAATTGTCACGGGGTTTTTCAAATATCACGGGGTTTTTATAAAATAAATGCTAATATTAAATAAATGATAATAATATTCAATAATATCACGGGGTTTTTAAAATAAAAGCTTAATATCATTTAATTGATAATGATAATGATATTGAAGAGCAGGGACAATGATTGTCTTGCTACATCAAGCAATGATTCTTTACGCTGGCTTACTTCGCTGATTTTCTCAGAACGAGAATTTATAAACTTTCTCAACAGTACACAGCAGAGACTAATTACTCACAAATGCTGATTACTAGTACTGTTAGCCTCTGGAGAAAGTTACTTCACCCCTGACAATAAATAACTAATACTAATAATAATATCAGGTTCTTGCTGATGCTTAACTCCTAGGTGGCACAACGGATTTTAAGCTTAATACACAAGACTGGCCTAAGTACCAGTTATGAAAGGTAAACGTTTATGCAAGCTAGGAGCTATATGGAAAATAAGCTTAATTGTGGAAATGAAACAAGAGTTTACATTACCTTAAGCTCAAGAAAAAGAACTGTTAAATTTATTGATTACAAAAATAAATTTAACGTTTCACTTCAAATGAATTCAAATAAAGAGATCGTACTCACTCACTCACTCGAGCTAAATTCTTACGTCTAGGAAAAACACCTTAACTAAGCTCTTAAGTCTAGAAGAACGAAATGAAATACTAGTCAATGAATGCGGTGTATCACCAAGGGTGGGAGCACTGGATAACTGTGGTCTAGTGGAGTCTGGGTGCTAGCTGACCTCTCCTCTCACACTTCTGGAGCACAGTACCTCTCTCCGTCACAACAAACACTCGACTGCTTTCAAAATACGATGTATGGGCAGGACGCACAAGCCACCGGAAGAAGGCGTGGCTAACGGTTGAGGCAAGCAGGGGCGAACAATAAAGAAACAATAGTATCGCTCAGTAGAGCACTTAGTGACGTGCATTAAATCGGTCACTTTTGAAACAGTGACGAATGTTTTGAAAAGTATACCCCAAAATGGAGAGAGAAACGGTTAACTGAGCGATACACAGTGAGTTTTCCACTAATAGTTTGTGGCTTCTCACAAAATGGAAATGTCACGAATTTGATTCGTGACATTACGCCCCTATGAAAATTATATCTTTCTTCCTTCAGAAGAAAGATTTCAATATACATAGATATAAATCCTAGCTCAGTCACACAAGATTCACACTGTGGTGTGTGTGCTATCCTGCTACAGGAGAAAGTCGCAGACGCCAGTGAGCGAAAAAACCTCGTATTTACATTAACAGAAGGAAGCTTGAGGGAAAAACTCCGTGACGACGGTGAAAATCTCGTACTCAGGTCAAACTGAGCGAAAGTTCACTACATTTACACTGACAACTAATTGTTGTGAAGCATGGTGTATGTAATACACAGTGTAGGTGTGACAGATGTAGTGTAACTGTACCTACGTGTAAAATGACACAGTAAATAATAATATGGCGATGACGAAGGCAGAGGAGAAGAGGCGGCAGCGTGCGGCAGACAATCAGCTGGCCCGCACAGCAAAACTGCTACACCCATTGCTGTACCTGCAAAATCAATTGAGGTGGAGCATCAAAAATGTCAATGAGACAAAAATTTTATTATGTTACAATTACTCTCTCTGCCTAGCAGTCAGTGCTACGACGTACATTCGAGGTCGCCATTAATTATAGCACATGATTAGTGTCGGCAAGTTGAGAATCCCTGTGCAAACTCGGGTCTTCCATAGCCTCGAACTGCACACGGGTCCTCAACCTGTGCCTTGACCTACAGTACTTATATTAATATCAGGGAGCTGAGAATCCCTGTGCAAACTCGGGTCTTCCATAGCCTCGAGTCGCCTCTGCGGGGTTCTCACTTCCCCCTTTACCTACAGTACTTATATTAATATCAGGGAGCTGAGAATCCTTGTGCAAACTCGGGTCTTCCATAGCCTTGAGTCGCCTCTGCGGAGTTCTCTCTCGAACTTCCCCCTTAACCTACAGTACTTATATTAGTATCGGGGGGCTGAGAATCCTTGTGCAAACTCGGGTCTTCCATAGCCTCGAGTCGCCTCTGCGGAGTTCTCTCTCGAACTTCCCCCTTAACTTAAGGTACATAATATGTATGTACAGGCCCTGGACATACTGTGTCCTGTTGGGCCAATGGGCGAGACGTCAGGTCTGCGCCCACTTCACCACTACTCTGTCTCTCAACTGACTCAGAGATTACAGGTGTGGTTACGAACGGCACAGGAAGGACATGTCCCTGATTAGTGATGTTACTTTGACACACACTGCAGGAACGGACAAAACTATTTATGTCTCGTCCCATCCCTGGCCAGAAAAAGTCAGCTCGGATACGGCCCTGGGTCTTCCTTTTGCCCATGTGACCTCCTGAGGCTGAACAATGACCCCATTGTAACACTGCTAGGCGGTACTTGGCGGGAACGACAAACTGCAGTCGAACCTCGCCCTCGGGTGTTTGTGACTCACAGTAGAGCCGTCCTTGTTTGCGAAGGAACTTGGCTCGACTTCCCAGTGAATACTTAATCATTCGACCCTTTTGTTTGTTCCGCACGGTAGCAAGTGTCGGGTCAGAATGTTGTTCTTGTACAACAAGTTGACTACACATCAGATCTTGCGGCGATTCAATGATCACTGGGGTGACACAGTCTGGAGCCTCAGCCATGGCTCGTGTTACCGCAGCAGCCGAAGTCTGAGTAGCGTCATGTTCGGTGCAACTATCCTTGACACCATAAATATTGCCAATGATGAGGTCAAATAAAGGTTCTGGCATGAGAACTGCAAGTGTCGTACCAGTATAAAACGGAGATGCCACCTGGATACATGCCTCAGGGAACAATCTCACTGATCCATCAATAAGGTTTGCATGGTTCTGTCGACCTGTATACTGCTCAGGCCGAACTAGACTCTGCTTGACAGAGCAACCTGAGGAACCATTATCTCTCAGGACCTTCACAGGAATGCCTCCCACAAACCATGGCTGAACAAGGAAGGTACTATCACCTGCGGGAGAGCCTGTGGAGGAAGCAGCTAGCCACTCATGAGGCTGCTGAATTGATGCGGCAAACATTGTGCCTTGTGAATTATATACTTGAGGAGTCGTACTCACTACCTGTGGAGATGGAACATTGGCCATCTGTGGAGGGGGTTCACTGTCACTGTGGGACTAGTGAACTGTGGGGAAGTACCCATACTGGTAGGGACGTGACCACCGTGCTGCTGCTGAGGAATGAAGGCTGCATTCGCTTCCTGCCTCTTTTGAGCTGGTGATGAAAAAGTTTGTCCCGACGGTCGGTTGCGTGGCTCATACTGCTGCTTGTTAGGGTACTTGTTGTACCTCTTCCACTTAGATTTCTGAGTGTTTTGCCCCAGGTCCTTCCACTGTGGTTTTGGACCTTGGCCATTATTCTGAGAATGGCCTTGTTGCTGGGGTTCAGTCTGAGATGGCTTCCCAGATTTGGCAGTATCTTTTCTGCTCCAGGTGTTTTGCTTACGAGTTTGATACCCGAATGCAGTAAAACACGCGTCAGCCTTTTCTGCCATTTGGGTGGCATCTTTCACCTGGCAGATCTTAAGCTGTGCTATGAGCTCAGCAGGCCACGACCTCTCTAGCTGTGTACGCAGGATAAGGTCAATTATCCCCTCACACGTGGAAGGAGTTTCATCTTTCTCCATCCACTCATTTAAGTAAGCAGTGAGACGATCAAGGAACTGAACAGCTGTCTCCTTGTCTTGGAGACGAGCTCGCATGAACTGAACTTTGGCGTCGTCTACTGTGAGACCATACGCCTTAATGAGTGCAGCTTTCATCATCTCATACGTGAGATTGTCTCCACGAATTCTGTGGAGAATATCGAGGGCAGGGCCCTCAAATAAACTAAGAAATTGGATCCGCTTAGCTGCCTCATCCAGTTGATACATGTCTGCCATGTCCTCAAAACGAGCTCTGTACAGCTCGATTCGCTCGCTTTCCTTGTATGAAGGAAGCTTGATGCGTGGGGTCGCCAGGACATGTGTAGGAAGAGCGCTAGTGGAGCTTGGATTAACTGCACCAGATGTGTCTGAAGCCAAGGAATCTCGCTTGAGCTTCAGCACTTCAAGTTCATGTTTTTCGCGTGCTTCTCGCTCGGCACGTTCGTGTTCTCGTTCTCTGTCTCGTTGTTCACGCTCGTATTCTCGCTGTTCTCGCTCTTGTACTAGCTTGAGTTGGCGTTGTTTATGTTCGTGTTCGCGCTGTTCTCTCTCGTATACGCGCTCCTTTTCGCGTTCCTCACGCTGTTCTCGCTCGTGTTCGCGTTGGATTCTACGCTCTTCACGAGCATCTTTCTCACGTTCTTGCTCGTAATTAAACCGTGAGAGAACGTAACTCTGAATTTTCTCTGGGTCAGTGAGACCCATATCTTTGGCTTCCTGTACATAAGCACTGGCTGCCATGATGCTAGCTCAATTTAAATAACTAGCGACTCAGTACTGACTGCTACTTCGCAAACGAATGCTAATAAACACAAGTAAAGAGTACAGACACAAGCTAGTGGTGACCAGTCTTATCTAGTTGACTGGAAAAGAATAAAGCAAAAATGCAAATAACTGAGAAGACTCAATAATTAACACAATGGGTACGGCGGGTACCCAGGAGCGAATAAAATCGTCTGGCGTTACCAAAAATAAAGTACTAAATAGAGTTAAGTACTCTATGGATTAATAAAGCAAAAATTCACTTGCTAAATTAACGGTAAACACCAGTAAACTTGTGCCTATAAACTTTAATGATAAATACCTAAATATGAACGAGTGAGCACTATCTCGTGAATAGCTTTAGAGCTAGGAGTTAATATCCTGGCGAGGTCGCCAATTGTCACGGGGTTTTTCAAATATCACGGGGTTTTTATAAAATAAATGCTAATATTAAATAAATGATAATAATATTCAATAATATCACGGGGTTTTTAAAATAAAAGCTTAATATCATTTAATTGATAATGATAATGATATTGAAGAGCAGGGACAATGATTGTCTTGCTACATCAAGCAATGATTCTTTACGCTGGCTTACTTCGCTGATTTTCTCAGAACGAGAATTTATAAACTTTCTCAACAGTACACAGCAGAGACTAATTACTCACAAATGCTGATTACTAGTACTGTTAGCCTCTGGAGAAAGTTACTTCACCCCTGACAATAAATAACTAATACTAATAATAATATCAGGTTCTTGCTGATGCTTAACTCCTAGGTGGCACAACGGATTTTAAGCTTAATACACAAGACTGGCCTAAGTACCAGTTATGAAAGGTAAACGTTTATGCAAGCTAGGAGCTATATGGAAAATAAGCTTAATTGTGGAAATGAAACAAGAGTTTACATTACCTTAAGCTCAAGAAAAAGAACTGTTAAATTTATTGATTACAAAAATAAATTTAACGTTTCACTTCAAATGAATTCAAATAAAGAGATCGTACTCACTCACTCACTCGAGCTAAATTCTTACGTCTAGGAAAAACACCTTAACTAAGCTCTTAAGTCTAGAAGAACGAAATGAAATACTAGTCAATGAATGCGGTGTATCACCAAGGGTGGGAGCACTGGATAACTGTGGTCTAGTGGAGTCTGGGTGCTAGCTGACCTCTCCTCTCACACTTCTGGAGCACAGTACCTCTCTCCGTCACAACAAACACTCGACTGCTTTCAAAATACGATGTATGGGCAGGACGCACAAGCCACCGGAAGAAGGCGTGGCTAACGGTTGAGGCAAGCAGGGGCGAACAATAAAGAAACAATAGTATCGCTCAGTAGAGCACTTAGTGATGTGCATTAAATCGGTCACTTTTGAAACAGTGACGAATGTTTTGAAAAGTATACCCCAAAATGGAGAGAGAAACGGTTAACTGAGCGATACACAGTGAGTTTTCCACTAATAGTTTGTGGCTTCTCACAAAATGGAAATGTCACGAATTTGATTCGTGACATTACGCCCCTATGAAAATTATATCTTTCTTCCTTCAGAAGAAAGATTTCAATATACATAGATATAAATCCTAGCTCAGTCACACAAGATTCACACTGTGGTGTGTGTGCTATCCTGCTACAGGAGAAAGTCGCAGACGCCAGTGAGCGAAAAAACCTCGTATTTACATTAACAGAAGGAAGCTTGAGGGAAAAACTCCGTGACGACGGTGAAAATCTCGTACTCAGGTCAAACTGAGCGAAAGTTCACTACATTTACACTGACAACTAATTGTTGTGAAGCATGGTGTATGTAATACACAGTGTAGGTGTGACAGATGTAGTGTAACTGTACCTACGTGTAAAATGACACAGTAAATAATAATATGGCGATGACGAAGGCAGAGGAGAAGAGGCGGCAGCGTGCGGCAGACAATCAGCTGGCCCGCACAGCAAAACTGCTACACCCATTGCTGTACCTGCAAAATCAATTGAGGTGGAGCATCAAAAATGTCAATGAGACAAAAATTTTATTATGTTACAATTACTCTCTCTGCCTAGCAGTCAGTGCTACGACGTACATTCGAGGTCGCCATTAATTATAGCACATGATTAGTGTCGGCAAGTTGAGAATCCCTGTGCAAACTCGGGTCTTCCATAGCCTCGAACTGCACACGGGTCCTCAACCTGTGCCTTGACCTACAGTACTTATATTAATATCAGGGAGCTGAGAATCCCTGTGCAAACTCGGGTCTTCCATAGCCTCGAGTCGCCTCTGCGGGGTTCTCACTTCCCCCTTTACCTACAGTACTTATATTAATATCAGGGAGCTGAGAATCCTTGTGCAAACTCGGGTCTTCCATAGCCTTGAGTCGCCTCTGCGGAGTTCTCTCTCGAACTTCCCCCTTAACCTACAGTACTTATATTAGTATCGGGGGGCTGAGAATCCTTGTGCAAACTCGGGTCTTCCATAGCCTCGAGTCACCTCTGCGGAGTTCTCTCTCGAACTTCCCCCTTAACTTAAGGTACATAATATGTATGTACAGGCCCTGGACATACTGTGTCCTGTTGGGCCAATGGGCGAGACGTCAGGTCTGCGCCCACTTCACCACTACTCTGTCTCTCAACTGACTCAGAGATTACAGGTGTGGTTACGAACGGCACAGGAAGGACATGTCCCTGATTAGTGATGTTACTTTGACACACACTGCAGGAACGGACAAAACTATTTATGTCTCGTCCCATCCCTGGCCAGAAAAAGTCAGCTCGGATACGGCCCTGGGTCTTCCTTTTGCCCATGTGACCTCCTGAGGCTGAACAATGACCCCATTGTAACACTGCTAGGCGGTACTTGGCGGGAACGACAAACTGCAGTCGAACCTCGCCCTCGGGTGTTTGTGACTCACAGTAGAGCCGTCCTTGTTTGCGAAGGAACTTGGCTCGACTTCCCAGTGAATACTTAATCATTCGACCCTTTTGTTTGTTCCGCACGGTAGCAAGTGTCGGGTCAGAATGTTGTTCTTGTACAACAAGTTGACTACACATCAGATCTTGCGGCGATTCAATGATCACTGGGGTGACACAGTCTGGAGCCTCAGCCATGGCTCGTGTTACCGCAGCAGCCGAAGTCTGAGTAGCGTCATGTTCGGTGCAACTATCCTTGACACCATAAATATTGCCAATGATGAGGTCAAATAAAGGTTCTGGCATGAGAACTGCAAGTGTCGTACCAGTATAAAACGGAGATGCCACCTGGATACATGCCTCAGGGAACAATCTCACTGATCCATCAATAAGGTTTGCATGGTTCTGTCGACCTGTATACTGCTCAGGCCGAACTAGACTCTGCTTGACAGAGCAACCTGAGGAACCATTATCTCTCAGGACCTTCACAGGAATGCCTCCCACAAACCATGGCTGAACAAGGAAGGTACTATCACCTGCGGGAGAGCCTGTGGAGGAAGCAGCTAGCCACTCATGAGGCTGCTGAATTGATGCGGCAAACATTGTGCCTTGTGAATTATATACTTGAGGAGTCGTACTCACTACCTGTGGAGATGGAACATTGGCCATCTGTGGAGGGGGTTCACTGTCACTGTGGGACTAGTGAACTGTGGGGAAGTACCCATACTGGTAGGGACGTGACCACCGTGCTGCTGCTGAGGAATGAAGGCTGCATTCGCTTCCTGCCTCTTTTGAGCTGGTGATGAAAAAGTTTGTCCCGACGGTCGGTTGCGTGGCTGATACTGCTGCTTGTTAGGGTACTTGTTGTACCTCTTCCACTTAGATTTCTGAGTGTTTTGCCTCTGGTCCTTCCACTGTGGTTTTGGACCTTGGCCATTATTCTGAGAATGGCCTTGTTGCTGGGGTTCAGTCTGAGATGGCTTCCCAGATTTGGCAGTATCTTTTCTGCTCCAGGTGTTTTGCTTACGAGTTTGATACCCGAATGCAGTAAAACACGCGTCAGCCTTTTCTGCCATTTGGGTGGCATCTTTCACCTGGCAGATCTTAAGCTGTGCTATGAGCTCAGCAGGCCACGACCTCTCTAGCTGTGTACGCAGGATAAGGTCAATTATCCCCTCACACGTGGAAGGAGTTTCATCTTTCTCCATCCACTCATTTAAGTAAGCAGTGAGACGATCAAGGAACTGAACAGCTGTCTCCTTGTCTTGGAGACGAGCTCGCATGAACTGAACTTTGGCGTCGTCTACTGTGAGACCATACGCCTTAATGAGTGCAGCTTTCATCATCTCATACGTGAGATTGTCTCCACGAATTCTGTGGAGAATATCGAGGGCAGGGCCCTCAAATAAACTAAGAAATTGGATCCGCTTAGCTGCCTCATCCAGTTGATACATGTCTGCCATGTCCTCAAAACGAGCTCTGTACAGCTCGATTCGCTCGCTTTCCTTGTATGAAGGAAGCTTGATGCGTGGGGTCGCCAGGACATGTGTAGGAAGAGCGCTAGTGGAGCTTGGATTAACTGCACCAGATGTGTCTGAAGCCAAGGAATCTCGCTTGAGCTTCAGCACTTCAAGTTCATGTTTTTCGCGTGCTTCTTGCTCGGCACGTTCGTGTTCTCGTTCTCTGTCTCGTTGTTCACGCTCGTATTCTCGCTGTTCTCGCTCTTGTACTAGCTTGAGTTGGCGTTGTTTATGTTCGTGTTCGCGCTGTTCTCTCTCGTATACGCGCTCCTTTTCGCGTTCCTCACGCTGTTCTCGCTCGTGTTCGCGTTGGATTCTACGCTCTTCACGAGCATCTTTCTCACGTTCTTGCTCGTAATTAAACCGTGAGAGAACGTAACTCTGAATTTTCTCTGGGTCAGTGAGACCCATATCTTTGGCTTCCTGTACATAAGCACTGGCTGCCATGATGCTAGCTCAATTTAAATAACTAGCGACTCAGTACTGACTGCTACTTCGCAAACGAATGCTAATAAACACAAGTAAAGAGTACAGACACAAGCTAGTGGTGACCAGTCTTATCTAGTTGACTGGAAAAGAATAAAGCAAAAATGCAAATAACTGAGAAGACTCAATAATTAACACAATGGGTACGGCGGGTACCCAGGAGCGAATAAAATCGTCTGGCGTTACCAAAAATAAAGTACTAAATAGAGTTAAGTACTCTATGGATTAATAAAGCAAAAATTCACTTGCTAAATTAACGGTAAACACCAGTAAACTTGTGCCTATAAACTTTAATGATAAATACCTAAATATGAACGAGTGAGCACTATCTCGTGAATAGCTTTAGAGCTAGGAGTTAATATCCTGGCGAGGTCGCCAATTGTCACGGGGTTTTTCAAATATCACGGGGTTTTTATAAAATAAATGCTAATATTAAATAAATGATAATAATATTCAATAATATCACGGGGTTTTTAAAATAAAAGCTTAATATCATTTAATTGATAATGATAATGATATTGAAGAGCAGGGACAATGATTGTCTTGCTACATCAAGCAATGATTCTTTACGCTGGCTTACTTCGCTGATTTTCTCAGAACGAGAATTTATAAACTTTCTCAACAGTACACAGCAGAGACTAATTACTCACAAATGCTGATTACTAGTACTGTTAGCCTCTGGAGAAAGTTACTTCACCCCTGACAATAAATAACTAATACTAATAATAATATCAGGTTCTTGCTGATGCTTAACTCCTAGGTGGCACAACGGATTTTAAGCTTAATACACAAGACTGGCCTAAGTACCAGTTATGAAAGGTAAACGTTTATGCAAGCTAGGAGCTATATGGAAAATAAGCTTAATTGTGGAAATGAAACAAGAGTTTACATTACATTAAGCTCAAGAAAAAGAACTGTTAAATTTATTGATTACAAAAATAAATTTAACGTTTCACTTCAAATGAATTCAAATAAAGAGATCGTACTCACTCACTCACTCGAGCTAAATTCTTACGTCTAGGAAAAACACCTTAACTAAGCTCTTAAGTCTAGAAGAACGAAATGAAATACTAGTCAATGAATGCGGTGTATCACCAAGGGTGGGAGCACTGGATAACTGTGGTCTAGTGGAGTCTGGGTGCTAGCTGACCTCTCCTCTCACACTTCTGGAGCACAGTACCTCTCTCCGTCACAACAAACACTCGACTGCTTTCAAAATACGATGTATGGGCAGGACGCACAAGCCACCGGAAGAAGGCGTGGCTAACGGTTGAGGCAAGCAGGGGCGAACAATAAAGAAACAATAGTATCGCTCAGTAGAGCACTTAGTGATGTGCATTAAATCGGTCACTTTTGAAACAGTGACGAATGTTTTGAAAAGTATACCCCAAAATGGAGAGAGAAACGGTTAACTGAGCGATAAACAGTGAGTTTTCCACTAATAGTTTGTGGCTTCTCACAAAATGGAAATGTCACGAATTTGATTCGTGACATTACGCCCCTATGAAAATTATATCTTTCTTCCTTCAGAAGAAAGATTTCAATATACATAGATATAAATCCTAGCTCAATCACACAAGATTCACACTGTGGTGTATGTGCTATCCTGCTGCAGGAGAAAGTCGCAGACGCCAGTGAGCGAAAAAGCTCGTATTTACATTAACAGAAGGAAGCTTGAGGGAAAAACTCCGTGACGACGGTGAAAATCTCGTACTCAGGTCAAACTGAGCGAAAGTTCACTACATTTACACTGACAACTAATTGTTGTGAAGCATGGTGTATGTAATACACAGTGTAGGTGTGACAGATGTAGTGTAACTGTACCTACGTGTAAAATGACACAGTAAATAATAATATGGCGATGACGAAGGCAGAGGAGAAGAGGCGGCAGCGTGCGGCAGACAATCAGCTGGCCCGCACAGCAAAACTGCTACACCCATTGCTGTACCTGCAAAATCAATTGAGGTGGAGCATCAAAAATGTCAATGAGACAAAAATTTTATTATGTTACAATTACTCTCTCTGCCTAGCAGTCAGTGCTACGACGTACATTCGAGGTCGCCATTAATTATAGCACATGATTAGTGTCGGCAAGTTGAGAATCCCTGTGCAAACTCGGGTCTTCCATAGCCTCGAACTGCACACGGGTCCTCAACCTGTGCCTTGACCTACAGTACTTATATTAATATCAGGGAGCTGAGAATCCCTGTGCAAACTCGGGTCTTCCATAGCCTCGAGTCGCCTCTGCGGGGTTCTCACTTCCCCTTTACCTACAGTACTTATATTAATATCAGGGAGCTGAGAATCCTTGTGCAAACTCGGGTCTTCCATAGCCTTGAGTCGCCTCTGCGGAGTTCTCTCTCGAACTTCCCCCTTAACCTACAGTACTTATATTAGTATCGGGGGGCTGAGAATCCTTGTGCAAACTCGGGTCTTCCATAGCCTCGAGTCGCCTCTGCGGAGTTCTCTCTCGAACTTCCCCCTTAACTTAAGGTACATAATATGTATGTACAGGCCCTGGACATACTGTGTCCTGTGGGGCCAATGGGCGAGACGTCAGGTCTGCGCCCACTTCACCACTACTCTGTCTCTCAACTGACTCAGAGATTACAGGTGTGGTTACGAACGGCACAGGAAGGACATGTCCCTGATTAGTGATGTTACTTTGACACACACTGCAGGAACGGACAAAACTATTTATGTCTCGTCCCATCCCTGGCCAGAAAAAGTCAGCTCGGATACGGCCCTGGGTCTTCCTTTTGCCCATGTGACCTCCTGAGGCTGAACAATGACCCCATTGTAACACTGCTAGGCGG
Organism: Coenobita brevimanus; assembly: GCF_032717465.1. Lineage (NCBI taxonomy): Eukaryota > Metazoa > Arthropoda > Malacostraca > Decapoda > Coenobitidae > Coenobita > Coenobita brevimanus. Next base: position 15,369 of record NW_027644365.1, read on the forward strand.
TACTTGGCGGGAACGACAAACTGCAGTCGAACCTCGCCCTCGGGTGTTTGTGACTCACAGTAGAGCCGTCCTTGTTTGCGAAGGAACTTGGCTCGACTTCCCAGTGAATACTTAATCATTCGACCCTTTTGTTTGTTCCGCACGGTAGCAAGTGTCGGGTCAGAATGTTGTTCTTGTACAACAAGTTGACTACACATCAGATCTTGCGGCGATTCAATGATCACTGGGGTGACACAGTCTGGAGCCTCAGCCATGGCTCGTGTTACTGCAGCAGCCGAAGTCTGAGTAGCGTCATGTTCGGTGCAACTATCCTTGACACCATAAATATTGCCAATGATGAGGTCAAATAAAGGTTCTGGCATGACAACTGCAAGTGTCGTACCAGTATAAAATGGAGATGCCACCTGGATACATGCCTCAGGGAACAATCTCACTGATCCATCAATAAGGTTTGCATGGATCTGTCGACCTGTATACTGCTCAGGCCGAACTAGACTCTGCTTGACAGAGCAACCTGAGGAACCATTATCTCTCAGGACCTTCACAGGAATGCCTCCCACAAACCATGGCTGAACAAGGAAGGTACTATCACCTGCGGGAGAGCCTGTAGAGGAAGCAGCTAGCCACTCATGAGGCTGCTGAATTGATGCAGCAAACATTGTGCCTTGTGAATTATATACTTGAGGAGTCGTACTCACTACCTGTGGAGATGGAACATTGGCCATCTGTGGAGGGAGGTTCACTGTCACTGTGGGACTAGTGAACTGTGGGGAAGTACCCATACTGGTAGGGACGTGACCACCGTGCTGCTGCTGAGGAATGAAGGCTGCATTCGCTTCCTGCCTCTTTTGAGCTGGTGATGAAAAAGTTTGTCCCGACGGTCGGTTGCGTGGCTGATACTGCTGCTTGTTAGGGTACTTGTTGTACCTCTTCCACTCAGATTTCTGAGTGTTTTGCCTCTGGTCCTTCCACTGTGGTTTTGGACCTTGGCCATTATTCTGAGAATGGCCTTGTTGCTGGGGTTCAGTCTGAGATGGCTTCCCAGATTTGGCAGTATCTTTTCTGCTCCAGGTGTTTTGCTTACGAGTTTGATACCCGAATGCAGTAAAACACGCGTCAGCCTTTTCTGCCATTTGGGTGGCATCTTTCACCTGGCAGATCTTAAGCTGTGCTATGAGCTCAGCAGGCCACGACCTCTCTAGCTGTGTACGCAGGATAAGGTCAATTATCCCCTCACACGTGGAAGGAGTTTCATCTTTCTCCATCCACTCATTTAAGTAAGCAGTGAGACGATCAAGGAACTGAACAGCTGTCTCCTTGTCTTGGAGACGAGCTCGCATGAACTGAACTTTGGCGTCGTCTACTGTGAGACCATACGCCTTAATGAGTGCAGCTTTCATCATCTCATACGTGAGATTGTCTCCACGAATTCTGTGGAGAATATCGAGGGCAGGGCCCTCAAATAAACTAAGAAATTGGATCCGCTTAGCTGCCTCATCCAGTTGATACATGTCTGCCATGTCCTCAAAACGAGCTCTGTACAGCTCGATTCGCTCGCTTTCCTTGTATGAAGGAAGCTTGATGCGTGGGGTCGCCAGGACATGTGTAGGAAGAGCGCTAGTGGAGCTTGGATTAACTGCACCAGATGTGTCTGAAGCCAAGGAATCTCGCTTGAGCTTCAGCACTTCAAGTTCATGTTTTTCGCGTGCTTCTTGCTCGGCACGTTCGTGTTCTCGTTCTCTGTCTCGTTGTTCACGCTCGTATTCGCGCTGTTCTCGCTCTTGTACTAGCTTGAGTTGGCGTTGTTTTTGCTCGTGTTCGCGCTGTTCTCTCTCGTATACGCGCTCCTTTTCGCGTTCCTCACGCTGTTCTCGCTCGTGTTCGCGTTGGATTCTACGCTCTTCACGAGCATCTTTCTCACGTTCTTGCTCGTAATTAAACCGTGAGAGAACGTAACTCTGAATTTTCTCTGGGTCAGTGAGACCCATATCTTTGGCTTCCTGTACATAAGCACTGGCTGCCATGATGCTAGCTCAATTTAAATAACTAGCGACTCAGTACTGACTGCTACTTCGCAAACGAATGCTAATAAACACAAGTAAAGAGTACAGACACAAGCTAGTGGTGACCAGTCTTATCTAGTTGACTGGAAAAGAATAAAGCAAAAATGCAAATAACTGAGAAGACTCAATAATTAACACAATGGGTACGGCGGGTACCCAGGAGCGAATAAAATCGTCTGGCGTTACCAAAAATAAAGTACTAAATAGAGTTAAGTACTCTATGGATTAATAAAGCAAAAATTCACTTGCTAAATTAACGGTAAACACCAGTAAACTTGTGCCTATAAACTTTAATGATAAATACCTAAATATGAACGAGTGAGCACTATCTCGTGAATAGCTTTAGAGCTAGGAGTTAATATCCTGGCGAGGTCGCCAATTGTCACGGGGTTTTTCAAATATCACGGGGTTTTTATAAAATAAATGCTAATATTAAATAAATGATAATAATATTCAATAATATCACGGGGTTTTTAAAATAAAAGCTTAATATCATTTAATTGATAATGATAATGATATTGAAGAGCAGGGACAATGATTGTCTTGCTACATCAAGCAATGATTCTTTACGCTGGCTTACTTCGCTGATTTTCTCAGAACGAGAATTTATAAACTTTCTCAACAGTACACAGCAGAGACTAATTACTCACAAATGCTGATTACTAGTACTGTTAGCCTCTGGAGAAAGTTACTTCACCCCTGACAATAAATAACTAATACTAATAATAATATCAGGTTCTTGCTGATGCTTAACTCCTAGGTGGCACAACGGATTTTAAGCTTAATACACAAGACTGGCCTAAGTACCAGTTATGAAAGGTAAACGTTTATGCAAGCTAGGAGCTATATGGAAAATAAGCTTAATTGTGGAAATGAAACAAGAGTTTACATTACATTAAGCTCAAGAAAAAGAACTGTTAAATTTATTGATTACAAAAATAAATTTAACGTTTCACTTCAAATGAATTCAAATAAAGAGATCGTACTCACTCACTCACTCGAGCTAAATTCTTACGTCTAGGAAAAACACCTTAACTAAGCTCTTAAGTCTAGAAGAACGAAATGAAATACTAGTCAATGAATGCGGTGTATCACCAAGGGTGGGAGCACTGGATAACTGTGGTCTAGTGGAGTCTGGGTGCTAGCTGACCTCTCCTCTCACACTTCTGGAGCACAGTACCTCTCTCCGTCACAACAAACACTCGACTGCTTTCAAAATACGATGTATGGGCAGGACGCACAAGCCACCGGAAGAAGGCGTGGCTAACGGTTGAGGCAAGCAGGGGCGAACAATAAAGAAACAATAGTATCGCTCAGTAGAGCACTTAGTGATGTGCATTAAATCGGTCACTTTTGAAACAGTGACGAATGTTTTGAAAAGTATACCCCAAAATGGAGAGAGAAACGGTTAACTGAGCGATAAACAGTGAGTTTTCCACTAATAGTTTGTGGCTTCTCACAAAATGGAAATGTCACGAATTTGATTCGTGACATTACGCCCCTATGAAAATTATATCTTTCTTCCTTCAGAAGAAAGATTTCAATATACATAGATATAAATCCTAGCTCAATCACACAAGATTCACACTGTGGTGTATGTGCTATCCTGCTGCAGGAGAAAGTCGCAGACGCCAGTGAGCGAAAAAGCTCGTATTTACATTAACAGAAGGAAGCTTGAGGGAAAAACTCCGTGACGACGGTGAAAATCTCGTACTCAGGTCAAACTGAGCGAAAGTTCACTACATTTACACTGACAACTAATTGTTGTGAAGCATGGTGTATGTAATACACAGTGTAGGTGTGACAGATGTAGTGTAACTGTACCTACGTGTAAAATGACACAGTAAATAATAATATGGCGATGACGAAGGCAGAGGAGAAGAGGCGGCAGCGTGCGGCAGACAATCAGCTGGCCCGCACAGCAAAACTGCTACACCCATTGCTGTACCTGCAAAATCAATTGAGGTGGAGCATCAAAAATGTCAATGAGACAAAAATTTTATTATGTTACAATTACTCTCTCTGCCTAGCAGTCAGTGCTACGACGTACATTCGAGGTCGCCATTAATTATAGCACATGATTAGTGTCGGCAAGTTGAGAATCCCTGTGCAAACTCGGGTCTTCCATAGCCTCGAACTGCACACGGGTCCTCAACCTGTGCCTTGACCTACAGTACTTATATTAATATCAGGGAGCTGAGAATCCCTGTGCAAACTCGGGTCTTCCATAGCCTCGAGTCGCCTCTGCGGGGTTCTCACTTCCCCCTTTACCTACAGTACTTATATTAATATCAGGGAGCTGAGAATCCTTGTGCAAACTCGGGTCTTCCATAGCCTTGAGTCGCCTCTGCGGAGTTCTCTCTCGAACTTCCCCCTTAACCTACAGTACTTATATTAGTATCGGGGGGCTGAGAATCCTTGTGCAAACTCGGGTCTTCCATAGCCTCGAGTCGCCTCTGCGGAGTTCTCTCTCGAACTTCCCCCTTAACTTAAGGTACATAATATGTATGTACAGGCCCTGGACATACTGTGTCCTGTGGGGCCAATGGGCGAGACGTCAGGTCTGCGCCCACTTCACCACTACTCTGTCTCTCAACTGACTCAGAGATTACAGGTGTGGTTACGAACGGCACAGGAAGGACATGTCCCTGATTAGTGATGTTACTTTGACACACACTGCAGGAACGGACAAAACTATTTATGTCTCGTCCCATCCCTGGCCAGAAAAAGTCAGCTCGGATACGGCCCTGGGTCTTCCTTTTGCCCATGTGACCTCCTGAGGCTGAACAATGACCCCATTGTAACACTGCTAGGCGGTACTTGGCGGGAACGACAAACTGCAGTCGAACCTCGCCCTCGGGTGTTCGTGACTCACGGTAGAGCCGTCCTTGTTTGCGAAGGAACTTGGCTCGACTTCCCCGTGAATACTTAATCATTCGACCCTTTTGTTTGTTCCGCACGGTAGCAAGTGTCGGGTCAGAATGTTGTTCTTGTACAACAAGTTGACTACACATCAGATCTTGCGGCGATTCAATGATCACTGGGGTGACACAGTCTGGAGCCTCAGCCATGGCTCGTGTTACTGCAGCAGCCGAAGTCTGAGTAGCGTCATGTTCGGTGCAACTATCCTTGACACCATAAATATTGCCAATGATGAGGTCAAATAAAGGTTCTGGCATGACAACTGCAAGTGTCGTACCAGTATAAAATGGAGATGCCACCTGGATACATGCCTCAGGGAACAATCTCACTGATCCATCAATAAGGTTTGCATGGATCTGTCGACCTGCATACTGCTCAGGCCGAACTAGACTCTGCTTGACAGAGCAACCTGAGGAACCATTATCTCTCAGGACCTTCACAGGAATGCCTCCCACAAACCATGGCTGAACAAGGAAGGTACTATCACCTGCGGGAGGGCCTGTAGAGGAAGCAGCTAGCCACTCATGAGGCTGCTGAATTGATGCAGCAAACATTGTGCCTTGTGAATTATATACTTGAGGAGTCGTACTCACTACCTGTGGAGATGGAACATTGGCCATCTGTGGAGGGAGGTTCACTGTCACTGTGGGACTAGTGAACTGTGGGGAAGTACCCATACTGGTAGGGACGTGACCACCGTGCTGCTGCTGAGGAATGAAGGCTGCATTCGCTTCCTGCCTCTTTTGAGCTGGTGATGAAAAAGTTTGTCCCGACGGTCGGTTGCGTGGCTGATACTGCTGCTGGTTAGGGTACTTGTTGTACCTCTTCCACTCAGGTTTCTGAGTGTTTTGCCTCTGGTCCTTCCACTGTGGTTTTGGACCTTGGCCATTATTCTGAGAATGGCCTTGTTGCTGGGGTTCAGTCTGAGATGGCTTCCCAGATTTGGCAGTATCTTTTCTGCTCCAGGTGTTTTGCTTACGAGTTTGATACCCGAATGCAGTAAAACACGCGTCAGCCTTTTCTGCCATTTGGGTGGCATCTTTCACCTGGCAGATCTTAAGCTGTGCTATGAGCTCAGCAGGCCACGACCTCTCTAGCTGTGTACGCAGCATAAGGTCAATTATCCCCTCACACGTGGAAGGAGTTTCATCTTTCTCCATCCACTCATTTAAGTAAGCAGTGAGACGATCAAGGAACTGAACAGCTGTCTCCTTGTCTTGGAGACGAGCTCGCATGAACTGAACTTTGGCGTCGTCTACTGTGAGACCATACGCCTTAATGAGTGCAGCTTTCATCATCTCATACGTGAGATTGTCTCCACGAATTCTGTGGAGAATATCGAGGGCAGGGCCCTCAAATAAACTAAGAAATTGGATCCGCTTAGCTGCCTCATCCAGTTGATACATGTCTGCCATGTCCTCAAAACGAGCTATGTACAGCTCGATTCGCTCGCTTTCCTTGTATGAAGGAAGCTTGATGCGTGGGGTCGCCAGGACATGTGTAGGAAGAGCGCTAGTGGAGCTTGGATTAACTGCACCAGATGTGTCTGAAGCCAAGGAATCTCGCTTGAGCTTCAGCACTTCAAGTTCATGTTTTTCGCTTCTTGCTCGGCACGTTCGTGTTCTCGTTCTCTGTCTCGTTGTTCACGCTCGTATTCGAGCTGTTCTCGCTCTTGTACTAGCTCGAGTTCGCGTTGTTTTTGCTCGTGTTCGCGCTGTTCTCTCTCGTATACGCGCTCCTTTTCGCGTTCCTCACGCTGTTCTCGCTCGTGTTCGCGTTGGATTCTACGCTCTTCACGAGCATCTTTCTCACGTTCTTGCTCGTAATTAAACCGTGAGAGAACGTAACTCTGAATTTTCTCTGGGTCAGTGAGACCCATATCTTTGGCTTCCTGTACATAAGCACTGGCTGCCATGATGCTAGCTCAATTTAAATAACTAGCGACTCAGTACTGACTGCTACTTCGCAAACGAATGCTAATAAACACAAGTAAAGAGTACAGACACAAGCTAGTGGTGACCAGTCTTATCTAGTTGACTGGAAAAGAATAAAGCAAAAATGCAAATAACTGAGAAGACTCAATAATTAACACAATGGGTACGGCGGGTACCCAGGAGCGAATAAAATCGTCTGGCGTTACCAAAAATAAAGTACTAAATAGAGTTAAGTACTCTATGGATTAATAAAGCAAAAATTCACTTGCTAAATTAACGGTAAACACCAGTAAACTTGTGCCTATAAACTTTAATGATAAATACCTAAATATGAACGAGTGAGCACTATCTCGTGAATAGCTTTAGAGCTAGGAGTTAATATCCTGGCGAGGTCGCCAATTGTCACGGGGTTTTTCAAATATCACGGGGTTTTATAAAATAAATGCTAATATTAAATAAATGATAATAATATTCAATAATATCACGGGGTTTTTAAAATAAAAGCTTAATATCATTTAATTGATAATGATAATGATATTGAAGAGCAGGGACAATGATTGTCTTGCTACATCAAGCAATGATTCTTTACGCTGGCTTACTTCGCTGATTTTCTCAGAACGAGAATTTATAAACTTTCTCAACAGTACACAGCAGAGACTAATTACTCACAAATGCTGATTACTAGTACTGTTAGCCTCTGGAGAAAGTTACTTCACCCCTGACAATAAATAACTAATACTAATAATAATATCAGGTTCTTGCTGATGCTTAACTCCTAGGTGGCACAACGGATTTTAAGCTTAATACACAAGACTGGCCTAAGTACCAGTTATGAAAGGTAAACGTTTATGCAAGCTAGGAGCTATATGGAAAATAAGCTTAATTGTGGAAATGAAACAAGAGTTTACATTACATTAAGCTCAAGAAAAGAACTGTTAAATTTATTGATTACAAAAATAAATTTAACGTTTCACTTCAAATGAATTCAAATAAAGAGATCGTACTCACTCACTCACTCGAGCTAAATTCTTACGTCTAGGAAAAACACCTTAACTAAGCTCTTAAGTCTAGAAGAACGAAATGAAATACTAGTCAATGAATGCGGTGTATCACCAAGGGTGGGAGCACTGGATAACTGTGGTCTAGTGGAGTCTGGGTGCTAGCTGACCTCTCCTCTCACACTTCTGGAGCACAGTACCTCTCTCCGTCACAACAAACACTCGACTGCTTTCAAAATACGATGTATGGGCAGGACGCACAAGCCACCGGAAGAAGGCGTGGCTAACGGTTGAGGCAAGCAGGGGCGAACAATAAAGAAACAATAGTATCGCTCAGTAGAGCACTTAGTGATGTGCATTAAATCGGTCACTTTTGAAACAGTGACGAATGTTTTGAAAAGTATACCCCGAAATGGAGAGAGAAACGGTTAACTGAGCGATAAACAGTGAGTTTTCCACTAATAGTTCGTGGCTTCTCACAAAATGGAAATGTCGCGAATTTGATTCGTGACATTACGCCCCTATGAAAATTATATCTTTCTTCCTTCAGAAGATAGATTTCAATATACATAGATATAAATCCTAGCTCAATCACACAAGATTCACACTGTGGTGTGTGTGCTATCCTGCTACAGGAGAAAGTCGCAGACGCCAGTGAGCGAAAAAACCTCGTATTTACATTAACAGAAGCAAGCTTGAGGGAAAAACTCCGTGACGACGGTGAAAATCTCGTACTCAGGTCAAACTGAGCGAAAGTTCACTACATTTACACTGACAACTAATTGTTGTGAAGCATGGTGTATGTAATACACAGTGTAGGTGTGACAGATGTAGTGTAACTGTACCTACGTGTAAAATGACACAGTAAATAATAATATGGCGATGACGAAGGCAGAGGAGAAGAGGCGGCAGCGTGCGGCAGACGATCAGCTGGCCCGCACAGCAAAACTGCTACACCCATTGCTGTACCTGCAAAATCAATTGAGGTGGAGCATCAAAAATGTCAATGAGACAAAAATTTTATTATGTTACAATTACTCTCTCTGCCTAGCAGTCAGTGCTACGACGTACATTCGAGGTCGCCATTAATTATAGCACATGATTAGTGTCGGCAAGTTGAGAATCCCTGTGCAAACTCGGGTCTTCCATAGCCTCGAACTGCACACGGGTCCTCAACCTGTGCCTTGACCTACAGTACTTATATTAATATCAGGGAGCTGAGAATCCCTGTGCAAACTCGGGTCTTCCATAGCCTCGAGTCGCCTCTGCGGGGTTCTCACTTCCCCCTTTACCTACAGTACTTATATTAATATCAGGGAGCTGAGAATCCTTGTGCAAACTCGGGTCTTCCATAGCCTCGAGTCGCCTCTGCGGAGTTCTCTCTCGAACTTCCCCCTTAACCTACAGTACTTATATTAGTATCGGGGGGCTGAGAATCCTTGTGCAAACTCGGGTCTTCCATAGCCTCGAGTCGCCTCTGCGGAGTTCTCTCTCGAACTTCCCCCTTAACTTAAGGTACATAATATGTATGTACAGGCCCTGGACATACTGTGTCCTGTGGGGCCAATGGGCGAGACGTCAGGTCTGCGCCCACTTCACCACTACTCTGTCTCTCAACTGACTCAGAGATTACAGGTGTGGTTACGAACGGCACAGGAAGGACATGTCCCTGATTAGTGATGTTACTTTGACACACACTGCAGGAACGGACAAAACTATTTATGTCTCGTCCCATCCCTGGCCAGAAAAAGTCAGCTCGGATACGGCCCTGGGTCTTCCTTTTGCCCATGTGACCTCCTGAGGCTGAACAATGACCCCATTGTAACACTGCTAGGCGGTACTTGGCGGGAACGACAAACTGCAGTCGAACCTCGCCCTCGGGTGTTTGTGACTCACAGTAGAGCCGTCCTTGTTTGCGAAGGAACTTGGCTCGACTTCCCAGTGAATACTTAATCATTCGACCCTTTTGTTTGTTCCGCACGGTAGCAAGTGTCGGGTCAGAATGTTGTTCTTGTACAACAAGTTGACTACACATCAGATCTTGCGGCGATTCAATGATCACTGGGGTGACACAGTCTGGAGCCTCAGCCATGGCTCGTGTTACTGCAGCAGCCGAAGTCTGAGTAGCGTCATGTTCGGTGCAACTATCCTTGACACCATAAATATTGCCAATGATGAGGTCAAATAAAGGTTCTGGCATGACAACTGCAAGTGTCGTACCAGTATAAAATGGAGATGCCACCTGGATACATGCCTCAGGGAACAATCTCACTGATCCATCAATAAGGTTTGCATGGATCTGTCGACCTGCATACTGCTCAGGCCGAACTAGACTCTGCTTGACAGAGCAACCTGAGGAACCATTATCTCTCAGGACCTTCACAGGAATGCCTCCCACAAACCCTGGCTGAACAAGGAAGGTACTATCACCTGCGGGAGGGCCTGTAGAGGAAGCAGCTAGCCACTCATGAGGCTGCTGAATTGATGCAGCAAACATTGTGCCTTGTGAATTATATACTTGAGGAGTCGTACTCACTACCTGTGGAGATGGAACATTGGCCATCTGTGGAGGGAGGTTCACTGTCACTGTGGGACTAGTGAACTGTGGGGAAGTACCCATACTGGTAGGGACGTGACCACCGTGCTGCTGCTGAGGAATGAAGGCTGCATTCGCTTCCTGCCTCTTTTGAGCTGGTGATGAAAAAGTTTGTCCCGACGGTCGGTTGCGTGGCTGATACTGCTGCTGGTTAGGGTACTTGTTGTACCTCTTCCACTCAGGTTTCTGAGTGTTTTGCCTCTGGTCCTTCCACTGTGGTTTTGGACCTTGGCCATTATTCTGAGAATGGCCTTGTTGCTGGGGTTCAGTCTGAGATGGCTTCCCAGATTTGGCAGTATCTTTTCTGCTCCAGGTGTTTTGCTTACGAGTTTGATACCCGAATGCAGTAAAACACGCGTCAGCCTTTTCTGCCATTTGGGTGGCATCTTTCACCTGGCAGATCTTAAGCTGTGCTATGAGCTCAGCAGGCCACGACCTCTCTAGCTGTGTACGCAGCATAAGGTCAATTATCCCCTCACACGTGGAAGGAGTTTCATCTTTCTCCATCCACTCATTTAAGTAAGCAGTGAGACGATCAAGGAACTGAACAGCTGTCTCCTTGTCTTGGAGACGAGCTCGCATGAACTGAACTTTGGCGTCGTCTACTGTGAGACCATACGCCTTAATGAGTGCAGCTTTCATCATCTCATACGTGAGATTGTCTCCACGAATTCTGTGGAGAATATCGAGGGCAGGGCCCTCAAATAAACTAAGAAATTGGATCCGCTTAGCTGCCTCATCCAGTTGATACATGTCTGCCATGTCCTCAAAACGAGCTATGTACAGCTCGATTCGCTCGCTTTCCTTGTATGAAGGAAGCTTGATGCGTGGGGTCGCCAGGACATGTGTAGGAAGAGCGCTAGTGGAGCTTGGATTAACTGCACCAGATGTGTCTGAAGCCAAGGAATCTCGCTTGAGCTTCAGCACTTCAAGTTCATGTTTTTTGCGTGCTTCTTGCTCGGCACGTTCGTGTTCTCGTTCTCTGTCTCGTTGTTCACGCTCGTATTCGCGCTGTTCTCGCTCTTGTACTAGCTCGAGTTCGCGTTGTTTTTGCTCGTGTTCGCGCTGTTCTCTCTCGTATACGCGCTCCTTTTCGCGTTCCTCACGCTGTTCTCGCTCGTGTTCGCGTTGGATTCTACGCTCTTCACGAGCATCTTTCTCACGTTCTTGCTCGTAATTAAACCGTGAGAGAACGTAACTCTGAATTTTCTCTGGGTCAGTGAGACCCATATCTTTGGCTTCCTGTACATAAGCACTGGCTGCCATGATGCTAGCTCAATTTAAATAACTAGCGACTCAGTACTGACTGCTACTTCGCAAACGAATGCTAATAAACACAAGTAAAGAGTACAGACACAAGCTAGTGGTGACCAGTCTTATCTAGTTGACTGGAAAAGAATAAAGCAAAAATGCAAATAACTGAGAAGACTCAATAATTAACACAATGGGTACGGCGGGTACCCAGGAGCGAATAAAATCGTCTGGCGTTACCAAAAATAAAGTACTAAATAGAGTTAAGTACTCTATGGATTAATAAAGCAAAAATTCACTTGCTAAATTAACGGTAAACACCAGTAAACTTGTGCCTATAAACTTTAATGATAAATACCTAAATATGAACGAGTGAGCACTATCTCGTGAATAGCTTTAGAGCTAGGAGTTAATATCCTGGCGAGGTCGCCAATTGTCACGGGGTTTTTCAAATATCACGGGGTTTTTATAAAATAAATGCTAATATTAAATAAATGATAATAATATTCAATAATATCACGGGGTTTTTAAAATAAAAGCTTAATATCATTTAATTGATAATGATAATGATATTGAAGAGCAGGGACAATGATTGTCTTGCTACATCAAGCAATGATTCTTTACGCTGGCTTACTTCGCTGATTTTCTCAGAACGAGAATTTATAAACTTTCTCAACAGTACACAGCAGAGACTAATTACTCACAAATGCTGATTACTAGTACTGTTAGCCTCTGGAGAAAGTTACTTCACCCCTGACAATAAATAACTAATACTAATAATAATATCAGGTTCTTGCTGATGCTTAACTCCTAGGTGGCACAACGGATTTTAAGCTTAATACACAAGACTGGCCTAAGTACCAGTTATGAAAGGTAAACGTTTATGCAAGCTAGGAGCTATATGGAAAATAAGCTTAATTGTGGAAATGAAACAAGAGTTTACATTACATTAAGCTCAAGAAAAAGAACTGTTAAATTTATTGATTACAAAAATAAATTTAACGTTTCACTTCAAATGAATTCAAATAAAGAGATCGTACTCACTCACTCACTCGAGCTAAATTCTTACGTCTAGGAAAAACACCTTAACTAAGCTCTTAAGTCTAGAAGAACGAAATGAAATACTAGTCAATGAATGCGGTGTATCACCAAGGGTGGGAGCACTGGATAACTGTGGTCTAGTGGAGTCTGGGTGCTAGCTGACCTCTCCTCTCACACTTCTGGAGCACAGTACCTCTCTCCGTCACAACAAACACTCGACTGCTTTCAAAATACGATGTATGGGCAGGACGCACAAGCCACCGGAAGAAGGCGTGGCTAACGGTTGAGGCAAGCAGGGGCGAACAATAAAGAAACAATAGTATCGCTCAGTAGAGCACTTAGTGATGTGCATTAAATCGGTCACTTTTGAAACAGTGACGAATGTTTTGAAAAGTATACCCCGAAATGGAGAGAGAAACGGTTAACTGAGCGATAAACAGTGAGTTTTCCACTAATAGTTCGTGGCTTCTCACAAAATGGAAATGTCGCGAATTTGATTCGTGACATTACGCCCCTATGAAAATTATATCTTTCTTCCTTCAGAAGATAGATTTCAATATACATAGATATAAATCCTAGCTCAATCACACAAGATTCACACTGTGGTGTGTGTGCTATCCTGCTACAGGAGAAAGTCGCAGACGCCAGTGAGCGAAGAAACCTCGTATTTACATTAACAGAAGCAAGCTTGAGGGAAAAACTCCGTGACGACGGTGAAAATCTCGTACTCAGGTCAAACTGAGCGAAAGTTCACTACATTTACACTGACAACTAATTGTTGTGAAGCATGGTGTATGT
>NW_027644366.1:0-4995 GCF_032717465.1 Coenobita brevimanus
TGTCATAAATGCACGGAGTAGTGGTAGTACTAGTAGTTAGTGTTGGATTGTTTTTTGTTGTATTTTTTTTACAATAATATTTCAACCAAAACACCTCTTTCATTTGAACCTTAACTCCTCGGACTAGAGTGGACGGTGCCGTTAGAAAGAGTTTTTGAGCAATATTGGCTGCCGCATTACAGTCTCTATCCAGAAAGGCTCCACCGATTGGACAAAAAGTAGTAGTTGTTGTTCTTGTTACTTTAACTGCTGGTGCTGATGGAATAGAATTGGAAGTTTGGAGAATGTTTCTGTGCTGGGGGACTTTGTCGTTGTAGGTAGTATCACTCTTGGCAGAGCAACGACGTAGACCCCGAAGGTACACCTCCTTCTTCTTCCCCTCATCATCTTTCTTATTAAACCCTACGATATTCAGAGGTCCCTTGCATCTGTGGCAGACTTTCGACGTGTTCCGTTCGTCGACGAGAGTGAAGTTTGTCGGACCGGCTCTCTCTCTCATCACTTTGGCAAATTTAGTGTTAGGAGAGGCAAGAGATAGCCAGACATCTCTTTTCGAAGAGAGGAATGACATTCTCCGTCCAACAGTATTTTGCCCAGGAAACATTTAATATTCTTATAGTATCGTTTGGTCTTGGAGGACCTCATGGCCTAGCCTAGCCTGGCTGACAATTGAGAAGGGAAGGTCTGTCTCATCTACTACTAATTTTTTTCCTCAATAGATTTAAAAAGCATTTATGATGCAAAAAGTCGCCCCCTAAAGGGTTGATAATCCCCAAAAAGTCTACTGTGTAGTAGTGATCTACAGTAAGATGTAAAATATAAAATATTCAAAAAAACAACTTTATTGATAATAACCTAATATAGCCAATAGCCAGCTAAAGGATGCGAAATATTAATTGTCTATAGTAAGATGTAAAATAAAAAAAAATATTCAAAAACCAACTTTATTGATAATAACCTGATATAGCCACTTGCCCGCTAAAGGGATAAAACTTGTCTAAAGTTGATTTTTGAAAGTGCTTATTTTTATGAAGATAAAACTGATGACCACCCTTCATATTATACTATTGAAACTTTATTCTCCTATAAATAAAAAATTAAGTATAATTATATCTATGTATAAATAATGAAATTTGGAAAACTCCAACCCGTTACTCAACCAACGACTTTATCAGAGCCAGCGAGGATTGTTTCTATGCTTCTTTCCATTTTTTTTCAACAGATTCATGATCTCGAAGGAGAGAGTATTCTTCTATTTAGAGTTTTTATGTTAGCAAAATATAATGATATTAATAATAATAATATAAATCTCCTAACATGGAATTCAGCAGAAGGAACATATACACCTTCTAGCTCTTCTCTCATTTTTGCTCCCGAAAATTTATCTGTAAGTCATGAAATAAATAACGCAATAAATAAATAAACAAATTCTCTTGTTTTTTCCTTCTTTCCTTTAATTATAAATTTATTTTTCTTTATCCTTAAAATAAAAAAAAAATGTTATCTTTAAAGATAGGAGATAAAAATATATATATCAGAGGAAATAATGAATACACAGAAAAATATGTACATAAACTACCACCGATAAATGACGTTGAAGAAATAAATATTAATTTTTCTAACAGGGACTGCGACGAAGAATTGATCCAATGCGATCCTCAGTCTGATTCTACATCTCTAATAGAATGTCTTCAATGTAAAGAACAAAATGCATGTTGTATAGATGTATCTGATACTCCAATCGTTTCTATTGAGAATGGAGGAGAGAAAGGGCGATTTCCTCCGGGTAAATTCGGTGTATGTTTAGTATCTGAGCAAGGGACTCACTCTGGGGACTTCAATTTTCACACAACTAGAATTGTCGTAGGTGCCATAAGAAGGGGAAACCAACACTATGCCAAGGCTGTAACTCAATGTATAAATGATAATATCGTCACAAAATCATGGTCGAACAACGATTACAACTATTTTCGTAAACCTTGTGATAAGATTGTTGCCTGCCTTCCAAATGGAGCTTTGCGCCATCCACGGACCCAAAAAATTATTTTAGATGTCGGAGAGATCGATTTCGATTTGAATTCAGCCACATGTGAGTGTCCAGAGGGGTACAAATCTACTACCATCTCAGGTGGAGGGCTGCAGTGCATTCCTAGAAATCCTATACCCAGATGTCAGGTATCGCGGACATTATTAAATAATGATGATGATGAGAATTACCTGTGTATTTGTAACCCTGCTCTGCATATCAACGCCAGTGTGGCAACCAATGACGAATTGTTATACAATGTAGAAAACTCGGCCTTCACTAATCAGAATATTTCGAACATGAGGTTCGTCTCGAGTACCCTTCTGAACAATTGCGATCATTGTTTGCCCCTTCCTGGAATGAGTTCGAAGAATGCTGCCTTCTCCTACAATTGTCTGAGTGAGCAGACTGCCGATGTGACTCCCGAAAAGTGCTATGGGGGGCATCTTATTGAATCCCTCCTACTGGTGAAAGATGGACTTTTGGAAACGGGCGTTTACAAAGAGTCTTATGTGAAAGGGGGTGTTGTTACGGTTCGAGGTAAAGGTGGTATATCTTCTTACTTGGAAGGAATGGACTGCTATAACAATCCGAATTATATCCTAGAAGGAGGGGGCGATCCGCCCAATTCCAGCCTCAGAGTAATAAGACCCCCACCCTTTGGTGTTCATGGACTGGGAGAGGACTCGGGAGATCACGCTTTGGGACTGTTGGTATCAGCGGGACGGGTGTATCCCGGTTGTGTCTACTCCCGTCTAGGTACGGAGGAGAGAAAAACCGACTACAATGAGATAAAGACTTTTATCGACAGACAAGAGAATCACGGGAGTTTTATGCAGAGAATCAATGATCCCGGTATAGTGGCGGGAGCTTTTCTGCTTCCGAAGATTTTCACGAGAGAAGGCGAAAAACTCCTTCCTCCTTCTGATATGAGAAATTTTCCACTGGGAGTCCTCAATCATAGAAGGGCAGCTGGTTATTACTCCCTGTTCGATCTTATCGACAGAATCGTCATCGACGGATCCTCGGGAAGTTTTCGCGATGTTTTTCCACCCTCCGTTCTTTATGAGGGAGTTGCCAATCTCTCCGAGTCTGAATTCGATCTTCTAGGTGGGCTATTGATAGAACCTCCCAATATAAACCCGAGAGATATCGCATGGAGGAGAAATTACGTCTGTGAAGAATTATGGGCTAACACTCCAACTTCCACCAATTTCTATGCGGGTGGCAAGCACATCTTTGGAGGACTATTAGCGCTCTCTCGGGAACCGCAAGTACCCCTGGGTCCAGCTATAGTGGCCAATTTTAATTCCCACTGCTCCGGAGCTTCCCTTCAACAGAACGGAGATTCATCGTACTTGGATTGCAGAGGGGGGAAACCCATCGATTTTTTAACCACCCAGTTACACGGCGCCTAAAATTATCTAGAGAACGAAACCGTTCTGAGTCTTCCTCCAAATGTACCGTGCGGATTTCCGGAACTCTTAGAGTTCTCTTCCAGGAATTTTATGTCGGATGATGAAACCATGGCGAGATTCAAAAATCAGTACAGTAACGGAAACAGATCTAGGGGGGGGATTAAGGATTATCTAGCGAGAAAGTATGATTATAAACGCTCGCGCATCCCGGTTTGTGGGACGGGTTACGAGAAGGTAGGGGATCGAGAGGTGGGAAGGAGCCTATACCATCCGCCCCCTTGCGTAATGGAAGCTTTTATTCAGCGCGACACCTTAAGAAATTTCTCCATGGTTAACGCACCATCCTCTCCTCGGGCATCTCTCATGCATTTCACACAGCACTGCGCCAACTACGTGGACTGCCTCCTGACCCACTACAAATTTCTCTTAAACGGCGACTGCTGGATGGGCGCGAGTCTAAACCAATATCTTCCCATTTTTACGATAAACGAAAAAAACACCTATCCGTTGTCTCCGAAGAGAGACCATCACGTTGATGGTACCCCATTTCTTTCTCGCCCCGTCGACTCTCTGAAGAACCCCATAAACGATGTGAGGAGAAATAAAGCTGCTTCTGCGAGGGGTTGTTGTGATACCACGGACGCCTTTTGCAGGAAGAGACTGAAAGAACCCAAAATCAACGTATCCATGATATGTGAGGCTAGTCTGCATTCCAGAGCTACTCGGTATACTCCCTACATTATGGAGAAGAGACTCCCCTTCTCTTCCATTCAAAGATATTCTGCCTATTTCAAAATTATGAATAATTTAGACTTGGAAGAATCGCTGAATAGCGTGTCTCTTTTCACTCGTCCCACCAACTACGAGGGTAGAAAGATACCTCACACTCCAAACGCATTTTCAACCTGTCCCCATAACCAAGAACACATGTCTTATCTATACGGAAGGCAGATCGTCACTCCGTTTCCAGAGAATAATCCTACCAGTTTTTTTACCATTGACTACACAAATACCAACTACAACGTTCCCCATTCCAGAATACTGACGAATCCCCGAAGGACGCGTTTACTCGAATCTTTAGTCACCGTGGGTCCCAGCACCATCAGGGCAAATATGCTCAATTCTCGGGACGACGGGCCGAGCGATATCATCTTGCAGTTGGCGACTCCGGCCCACCGCCACGAAATGAAAGGAAAGGGGAAATTATCCTTCGTTCATAATTATCCGATAAAGTTACCCTGTCGTTATGGCTACGAATCCGGACAAGTTGTAAGTGAAGGGACTTGCGGCCTAGGAGGGTATCTATGCGGTTACAGGCCTTGGCATCAAAATAATAAAGAGGGTTGGTTGGATGGATTTTCGTGTCGCTAGCCAAACGAAACCTACGACTTGGATTTTTTTCAAACCGATTTCTCGGATCCGGCTTCCGTCTTTAGATTTTTTCTCAAGCATTATGGAAGTGGGATGCTTTTTAGAATGGGTAATTCCTGGCCAATGTGCAGTCGATATTCCTATGGAGCATACCCCTTTACTCGTCAAATGACGGATCAG
>NW_027644367.1:0-4995 GCF_032717465.1 Coenobita brevimanus
CGTTACTCTGGTAGGCATTGCATTCCTTAGGCACCTTTGATGTTCCTGTATTTCCCCAGGCGATGCAGAGACGGCTGCGAGGGAGAGACGAGACGGCCGAGAGACCAGGGGAGACCGGAGAGCCTGCAGGGAGATCGGAGCGCCAGACAGGACAGGTGACAGGTTGTATTTTTCTTTGTATTTTCCTTTAGGGTGTGATTGTGTGTGCGTGCTTTGTGTGTGTGTGTGTGTGTGTGTGTGTGTGTGTGTGTGTGTGTGTGTGTGTTTAGTTCCCAGCATGCTAGGCTGGGTGTGGCAGGTAGGTGGGTCTGGGGAGAGAGGTGGGGTGGGGGGAGGCGGGAGAGGGGGGACTTCCTTCCACTTCCATCTTCCTCTCCGTCTGTCCTGTCTGCCTGTCCTCAGCGCAGCCGAACGTGCTGGGATGGTGTCTGTCTGTTAGTGTCTGTCTGCTTTAGTGCTTCTTTCTCTTCCCCACCTTTACTTTTTTATGCGCTGTTTCTTTTTCTGTCGTTCTAGAGTGAGCGTGATGGAGAGAGGGTAGAGGGGCGAGTAGGAGCGAGGGAGCGAGTTGGAGATAGACATAGGACCTACTACATAATATTAATTGCTAAAGGTATCTTGCCCGTATTTAACTGATATACTTTGATAACACTTGAAACATTTGCTCTAGTCCAATACTTTTGTGATATACTTTGAGATACTTATACTTTGATATATAAAATCTTCTGCCAGAGTAACCTAACAGCTGCTGCCATTGCTACTTGTATACTTTGTAAATGTATTGTAATTGTAAACTCTTGTAAAACACTAAAGATAATAAAAGAATCAGCTGTATATCAACTTTACTTTGCCCTTTATGGTATTACAAATGACTAAAATACAATATCACAGAAAAAGTAAAGTATGCAAAGAAAGCATACAATGCTATACTCTAGTTCCCAAAGACATGGAACAGAGTACACAGTAGACTCCAGCACAAGTTAAACGATTCTGACCGTCATCCTAAGAGGGTTTTCTGAAGCTGTAGGATTATCGTCAGAAGCTAGCAAAGAGTAAAAGTGACATCCGCAAACCGAGAGCTTTGCGTCCAGGGCTCCGCGGTTCAAGTCCCAGAGGTGGACAGATGTTTTGACATGTAGACGTTACCAGGGCGTAGCTTGGTGGCCTACCCTTTAATATTCTGGACTAATGGTGGTCTAGCCTCGTGCCCCTGCGCTCCACCTCATTAAAAAAAAAAAAAAAAAGGAAAGCCAAGGGTCATGAATGAACTAAAGGACTAAACTAAGCGGAGAAGAACAAAAATCGTAGAGAAGATCGCCCCAAATTTGATGAGACAGTGTAGTATAACTGAGTGAAATAGGCTTTGGATATGACGGAACTAAACGGCAGTTATACCCACCACTCTTCTGTACCCTACACTACCCTGATTCAGCCTACCCTACCCTACCCAGCCCTACACTACCGTACCCAGCCCTACCCTACCCAGTCCACCACCACCCAGCCCTATCTTACCCTGCCATAACCTATCCTACCCTCCCAAACGCAACTCGACCCATCCCTACCCCATACTGCCAAAACCAACCCAACCTTACCCCACCCTGTCAAGACCGACACAATCCTACCCCACCCTGCCAAAACCAACCCAGTCCTACTCCACCCTGCCAAACCCGACCAATCCTTACCCGACCAATCCTTTCCCACCCAGCCAAAAACCGACCCAATCTTACCCCACCCTGTCAAAACCGACCCCATCCTACTTCACCCGGCCAAAACCGACCCAATCCTACCCTACCCTGCCATAACCGACCCATCCCTACCCTACTCTGCCAAAACCAACCCAATTCTACCCCACCTTGCCAAATGCGACCCAATCCTTGCCCACCCTGCCAAAACCGACCCACACCTACCCTACCCTGTCCAAACCGACCCAATCCTACCTCACCCTTCCAAAACCGACCCAATCCTACCCCACCCTGCCAAAACCGATCCAATCCTACCCCACTCTACCAAAACCGAGCAAACCCTACCCCACCCTACCAAAACCAACTCAATTCTACTCCACTCTGCCAAAACTGACCTAATCATACCCCACCCTGCCAAAACCGACCCAATCCTGCCCCACCCTGCAAAAACCAACCGAAACCTAACCAATACTCTGCCAAAACCGACCCAACCCTTCCCCACCCTGCCAACTCTGACCCAATCCTACCCCACCCTGCCAAAACCGACCCATCTCTACCCCACCCTGCCAAAACCGACCCAATCCTACCCCACCCTGCCAAAACCGACCCGATCTTAACCTACCCTGCCATATCCGACCCAATCCTACCCCACCCTGCCAAAACCGACCCGATCTTACCCCACCCTGCCATATCCGACCCAATCCTACCCCATCCTGCCAAGACCGACCCAATCCTACCCCACCCTGCAAAAACCATCCAAGTCCTACCCCACCCTGCCAAAACTATCCCAGTCCTACCTCACCCTGCCAAAACCGACCCAACCCTACCCCACCCTGGCATAACCGACCCAACCCTACCCTGCCCTAACCAAACCAATCTTATCTAACTCATTTTTCACTCTAACTCTTTCTTCAGTTTTCTTCATTCTTTCTCCAGACGATTTTCTTCAGCTCTGGAGAGGAATTTTGAATTTGAGGGGTTAGATACAGTCAGCATCAACCCCTTCTCTGTCAGGGGATCTCCTAAGCTGAATAAAATCGTGCGGTCAGCTAGGACAAAGTAAATAAATCGTTCTTGGTCTGAAGGGTTACATGATTCTGTCCCGTCATCCTAAGAGGGTTTTCTGAAGCTGTAGGATATCGTCAGAAGCTAACAAAGTGTAAAAGTGACATCCGCAGACCGGGAGCTCAGCGTCCAGCGCTCCTCAGTTCAAGTCCCAGAGGTGGACAGATGTTTTGACGTGTAGACGTTACCAGGGCGTCGTTTGGTGGCCTACCCTTAAATATTCTGGAATAATGGTGGTCAAGCCTCGTGCACCTGCGCTCCACCACATAAAAAAAATAAAAATAAAAAGGAAAGCCAAGGGTCATGAATGAACTAAAGGACTGAACTAAGCGGGGAAGAACAAAAATCGTAGAGAACCCCCCAAATCTGATGAGACACTGTAGTATAACTGAGTGAAATAGGCGTTGGATATGACGGAACTATTATGATTTGTAATTATAATATGGAGTCCTAACACCCTGTCCAAACCGACCCAATCCTACCTCACCCTGCAAAAACCGACCCAATCCTACCCCACCCTGCCAAAACCGACCCAATCAAATCCCACTCTGCCAAAACCGACCAAATCCTAACCCACGCTGCCAAAACCAACCAAAACATAACCGACACAATCCTACCTCACCCTGCCAAAACCGACCCAGTCCTACCCCACCATGCCAAAACCGACCCAACCCTACCCCACCCTGCCAAAGCCGATCCAACCCTACCCCACCCTGCCAAAACCGACCCAACCTTACCCCACCCTGCCAAAAAAAACTCAATCCTACCCCACCCGGCCAAAACCGACCCAACGCTACCCCACCCTGCCAAAACCGAACCATGCCTATCACACCCTGCCATAACCGACCCAGTCCTACCCCACCCTGCCAAAACCGGCCCAATCCTACGCCGCCCTGCTAAAACTAACCCAACCTTACCCCACCCGGCCATAACCGACCCAACGCTACCCCACCCTGCCACAACCGTCCCATCCCTACCCTACCTTAATTTAACCAAACCAGTCTTATCTAACTCATTGTCCACATTAACACTTTTTTCCATTTTCATCTTTCTTCCTCCAGACGATTTTCTTCAACTCTGGAGAGAAATTTCGTACTGAAGGGGTTAGATACAGTCACCATCAACCCCTTCACTACGAGGGGATCTCCTAAGCTGAATAAAATCGTCCGGTTACCTAGAACAAAGTAACTAAGTCATTCTCTGTCTGAAGGGGTTATTGTGTCTGTCCCATCATCCCGAGAGGGTTTCTTTAAGCTCCAGGAAATCGTCTAAAGGTAGCAAAGTGTAAACATGACGTCAGCACTTGTTCTAGGCGCCACAGATCGAGTCCCGGAGGTGAACAAAGGTTTTTATATCATATAGACGTTTTATATTTTGCAACTTTCAGAGGCATTTACTCAGCTTTAGGAGTCTTATGATAGGCTCAATCAAACGTATCGAACCTCCCATGTTAGAAAAAATAGCTTACAGAAATGCGTCCTCATACTGAAGGGGCGGAATGGACAGATCGAGTGACTAAGGTATTGAATTATGTATATGACTGGTTTTGTTGTTATTTCTATTATTATTATTATCATTATTATTATTATTATTATTATTTCAGGCAAATGTCCCAGGCTTCTAGACTGGCTGACCAGCTAATATTATTAAGTCTCCCGTGGCTCCGTGCTCCTTCCACTCCAGAGCCTGCACTTCACGCATTCCACGCACAAGATGGCGCCACCGCTGCATTCCTGCGAAGACGAGAGGTCAAGAGGACGACACTTGCTTTTTGTTTGTTTGTTTACTGTAATTGCTTAAAGTTGTGATCCCTCCAACTTGAATGCTCAGTTGTAACTATAGATAACTAGAATACGATGCTAGTCACGAAGAAGGGCTATGAAAAGATACAGAGCTCGTAGTATTGGCTGGATGAATCACTCTTGCGAGATAATCAAAGACGGTGAATAAAACCCACACTTGTAGACGAAGAATATAATTACCAAACAGTTTCGGTGGACACTGCCACCATCTTCAGTGGTCAAGATAGTGACAGGGAGTGACATACTGACTATAGAAGGGTTCCTTTTTATGCCTGTGTGTGTGTGAAAGGGTGGGGTAAAGGTGAGGTGGGGTGGGGTAGATTGTAAGCGGGGATTAACCCAAGGGGGATTTGGGGGGGGACATTACCGGACAGGTCAGGTGTAATTCCTATCTGACCTTACCTGTGTCGTAGCAGGAAGAGACATGTCCCTTCCTGCTACGACAC
>NW_027644368.1:0-20196 GCF_032717465.1 Coenobita brevimanus
ATTTCACAGAACAGAGTATCTATGGGTTTCGAATCTGCCTCATCCAATTTCTCCACAATTATGAGGGAAGAAAATTTCCTTAACCCTTTAGCGGGCAGCTAGGTCAGCTCGCTTCAGTGTTATATACGACTATATGGTCATACGACTAAACCTTTGTCATAAATGCACGGAGTTAGCGTTGGATTGTTTTACCAACTTTATTGATAATAACCACTTGCCAGCTAAAGGATGCGAAATATTAATTGTCTATAAAATAAAAAAAATATTCAAATACCAACTTTATTGATATAGCCACTTGCCCGCTAAAGGGTCAATTAATAAAATTTTATTTTTTTTTTTTCTCATAGTATGGATACATATCCAACTTTGAGTATTGGTTTTCTATATTATCAAAAATATCCTAGAATTTTTATAGCCGGTCTCGAGCTTTTAAACCGGACTTCTAAAAAATTCGATGTGATGTTCATAGGAAATGAACTGGCAAAAAGTGCCATGCTCAATTTGGCAGCATTAATCGAGTATAAAGATAAAGATCTCACCGAGATATTTAAGAATATAGAAATTATTAAGGTAAACGAAAAAACTTTTCTGGATATGAATTACGAAATTCGTTTTTTACCAGTCCTCATCTCATCAGATGGAAATTAAGAAAAATACGCAGGAATTTACAAAGAAAATCAATCCAATCGAAATATGGGCCTCTAATTTTAGACCAGGATTTTCTACAAAGTCTCACTCCCATCTTAAAAGTGAAAAAGAGGAAAAGATAAAAAAGAAAATACAGATATTTGGAGATCGTTGTCAATATAAGATTGTTGTTTATTTAAAACTTTTAATAGATTCGCATGCTCAGTTTAACCAGTGGTTGAAATACTTTTCAGAAGATATTACGAGACTTGCTGCTTTTGTCATTTTTTCCAATACTCATGTTGTTATATGATTTTCTATACTTTGAATTCCTAATTTCTGTCCCAATGCTTTTACGCAGTTCTGCATAATTAGGTTTATTGTTGATTATTTTTCTTTTTCTAGTAAATGATACTTCTTTCTCCTCATCTTTTTTCTCCCCCTCTTCTGTCTGGTTTTCCTTTTCTTCAACGGTGAAATCATCCAATAAGAGATAATTAGTGATAATCTTACATTTATTTAAAATCAGTAGATATTTTCCTATGAGATTATTTAAATGTCCACTATTAATGGCTTGGTGACGTTTACAAATACTCTCCATTGTCATCTTTATTATTGATTTTATTATGGTTCGCAGGGTAGTATATCTCAATCGCAACTCCTCTAAATCTGTTCCCTCTTTTTCTTGACCAATTCAGTCGTTATTTCATCGTTCACCATAATTCTATATTCATTTTTCTCAAGCTGCTCTGCCAATCGATATTTCATAGCAGATTCTCGGGCCTCATCTTCCTTATAAGTATAGCCGGTTAGAAAAAGGGTATCTTTATGATTTATATCATTCTTTAAGTAAATTTCTAAAAGAGTTTTATTTAAATCTTTAATTGTTGTACCCTTTTTATTATGAAAAACTTTTCTTTTAATAATTTGTCATTATATTTAATATGGTAAAAAATACCCAATACTATTTTAGTATCCGAGACTGTCAGGGCGTAATAGTTAATCAAGGTCTCAATAATAGATTTTGTAAACATGGCGAAGGTAAAATAATAAGAAAAATCTAAAAAAAATCATTTATTTCTAGATGTATCTAGAGATTCCCATAAATCTATAAGCTTTATAATCATAAATGTATATTCATTGACTAAATTTAAATAGTACAGTTTTATTTTAGCAACATGACCGGTATTCGGTATTTTGAATTCACTGGAAGAAATGAGCTCGGTGGTGGATCCTCGCCATTTCTCTGGAAGCTGAAGAAAGGAATTTTCGTTGATTTCCAGAACCATACATCCAAACTCTTGTAAAACATCTAAATGGCGAACACATTCTTCAAGAAATTCAGACACTGCATAATAAAGATCCGTGATTAACATAAGTGTAAACTCTTTCCAAGTCAATTGGAAAATAATCCTTGTACATTGAAAATATCCTTTGTACATTCATGTTTTAGATATTTCAAGAATATCTTTATATGTTTGAATGGAAATTAAATTGAAATAGGAATTTATTGTTGAATCATTTGTTTTGCTATGCCTTTACAAAGATGAATTTTAATAAAATGTTTGGGAATATAAACCTCAATAATATTTATTGGATAAACAGATTTGAATGTTTTTGTTATTATCCTGTTGAAGAACAAAAGAAATATAGTACAATAACTGTATCTGAAAAGTATTTCAAAGATTTTCTCTATTTCTATTATATTTATTTATTCTTATTTAAAAATTCTTTAAAAAAAATTTATAGATTTAAGAGTATATTTTCACTTTTATCACCATCACATTCACTTTGGTGGTTCGATGTTGGCTTATTAAGTAAAAATGAAATAATTATGAATATAAAATCGCCGATTAATTGGCTTATACTACAGAGAATTTCATAGGTTTAAATATTTATCATTTCAAATGATGAGTTCATTTAACTTTGTACATTTCATCAATAAATAATTTATAATTATTAAAACTTAAAAATTTTAACTTGACATATTTTTCTCATAAATAAATCAAATTTAAGAATTATATTCTCTATTTATAATGAATGCTTGAAAATTTACTGGGGAAATCTTTTAAAGAAATTGATTAATTAAACAAATATTTAGAGAAATCTCATCATATATTTGATTTCTAATCAATCATTTTAAAAATTTCAAAATATTTAAATAACCAAAAGAAATTGAAAAAAAATAATATTTAAATCTATAGAAAATAATTGTTTATTCATCGATATTATCGACAAATGATATTGATATTGAAATTTAAATATCATTTTATTTTAACATCCTATCTATTTTGAATTCACAGACAGAGTGGATGATGCAAATTCATGGAATAATTTTCTTGTCAAACCTATATTATCATTATTGTATAAACATCTATGGAGACCTCTTCCAAAAATTCTACAGATATAAATCTGATTCATAAGTGTGACTGAAAAACTTTATAGTCTTGGAAAATAATCCTTACAGTAAAAAATTTTTTTATTTCATTTTAGTATATTCCAGAGTTTTTTATTGAAGGAAATTAAATTGAAATAGTTTATTGTTGAATCGTCTCGATTTTCATGCTTTAAAGAGAATTTTAATAAAATGTTTGGGGATATAAATCAATAATATTTATTGCATAAACATTATTTTTGTATATCCTGTTGAAGAACAAAAGATATTGCAATATGATCTGGAAAAGATAAAAATCTTAATTTTCTCTTCTTTCATTTTCACATTAAAAATATTTATCATTTCAATTATATCATTTATTAAAATATTCCAAAAAGAATAGATTTAAGAAAAAATGATCTTATCGATATCTCTCAATTTTCCAGAGCCTGGGCAGAAAGTAGATGAAAGCATTCTGAGGGGTAAAGTTGCCAGAATATTTTCAACGGAAAAATAGAAAAGGCTGAGGTTGCATGGTTTCTTGTAATGTTTGGGAGGGAATCACCATACATGTTATACCAAGCCATAATTGTTCCAAAAATTTTATATAGTTTTGCTATTTCCTATATTTAAATGAACATATTAAGAATTATATTCTGTTTTATGAATGATCAGCTTGAAAATTTTGGGAAATCAAGATATACCATTTGATCGGAAACAAATATTTATATATCTATCATATTCCTGGTTGTATTTCAAAAATTCATCATATCTTTAAAGATTTCACATAGTTTATTAAATGTTTGGAAATATGAATACCAAAGAAGAACACATGGAGTATCGTTTATACACTAGTTCGTCAAAACCATTTTACACAACACACATTTTTTTATATAAGTTGCTCTCTTGATCATCCATATTATACGTCAAACACATGGATTCACAATGACATTTTGTAAAATCAGTGTATCTTTATTGACATTAGACGCATTCGAGATAGTTAGCTGCCTTCACAAATATTCTATTTTCTAAAAAAAAATTTTTATCATTAATTTTAATCTTTTTTTAGTGAAAATTTTAAATGATTAAAGGATATCTTCATGTCGAATTTTACTGTCACATCCAAAAAAATTCATTTTTTGGGGTTATATTTATTTTTAGGTGTGGAAAGCTACATTTTGTCACAATGGTCACCAAATAAGAAAGGATACTACAATGAATGTAAATTTGCTAACCGAATAAAACCGTGAATTGACATTTCTTACCTCCTTTCCATCTTTAACACTATAACAATATTTATTTTCTTTGTCAAGTAGATCAATATACAGAATACCAGATATTGCGACAGCATTATCGTCTGAACAAAATAACTGACAGTCGTAATTTTACATGTTCTTCCTCCATTTCACCGGATTTTCACATAGTAGAATCTGATAACGATCCAAATATTTTTTTTGCGAAAATATATTTTTTAATTTCATTTAATATTTTCAACCGAAAAATTGGCATTCATTATTTTATCTTTATTTTAAAAATCGTATACCTTTAAATAATCATAATTTGGTAGGGTTTTATATCGGTGATATTGGCCATCTGTCTTTTATCACTATCAATTTTAGCTTTCATATTATCCGGTGTTAATTTTGTAGCAATTTCAACATTTCTCATGTAAAGAGCATATTCTTTTCTCTAGAACAATGTTATTTTTGAGATAAAAAAAAAAAAATATTTTTTAGTAATATTAAAAATTTTTGTAAAGAATAATTTTTGAAATTCATGTTATCTGAAAAATGGATTCATCATTTTTAAAATCATGTATTTTATTACTAGATAACCTAATATTATCCCTTATAATATTCTATTTTCAAAAGGTAGATTTTATCATTAATTTTTCTAATGTTTTTTTATATCTTTATGAAAATATATATATTTATAATAATATTATATTCTTTATTATCATATAACAAATATACCTTTTGTTTTGGGTTATATTATTATTTATTATAATCTTGAAGAGTCTGTAAGGTAAAGTCCTAATGGTCAAAATAATTAAATTTTTTTCGTAAAGTAAACCAGTATTTGTAAAAATATTATTTTTTTTCATCTTTAACAAAAATATTTATTTTCTTTGGAGAAATAAAAGGAGAAGGATAATTGTGATATTTTACCGAAGATTCGATGAAAAAATTAAATGATGATGAATTGTTAATTTTTTATATTTTCTCTTTTTAAAATCTAAAGTAATATAAAAATATATTTTTAATTTCATTTAATATTTTTTAATCCAAATTATAATAAAATTTATATTTTATCTTTATATCTGACTGGTATTAAATTGTTGTATTAAAATATAAATTTGGTAATTTTAAAGTATTATTTTGTTTTTTTTCCTATTTCCATTAATATAGAATCAAAAGATATATAAAAGTTATTTTTTCTCTGTATAAAATTTTTTTAGTTAGAAAGAATATATATCTTTCAGGTTTCCAATATAAACCATTCTCAGAATTTGAATGAAATAAAGAAAAACTTGGTACAGTATCCGAAAAGAAGAGATATTTACAAAATAGGCCATCTATTCTCAATTAGAAAATTTAATATGAAGAGTAAGAGATGGCAAACCGTGGATAATTACTGGACAAAGGTCAATGTATACAAGATATCTTTTATTCTAAATCTAAATCTATATTTGAAACTGTTACTATCATAAAATACAAGCTTTTTTTTATTTGTATCTTAATATTATATTTAGTAATATTCTTTATTAATCATTTCAATAATGTTTTTCCTTGTTCCCATTCGTGGAATTTTAATCATTTTTTAAGGATGATACAGAAACTAACCTTTTAGAAATATGTTTATTCAATATTACATTAATATTTTTTTTGAAAATTTTCATCTTCTGTGGATATTAAATTACAGAGTTCTTTTATCATTTTTAACAAATTGTCTAATGTCATTCAAACTTGTATCTTGAACGATAAGAGGAGTGTGTTTTTACCTGGATTGTGGCTTTAATTTTTGTGTAATAAAATCTAATCTTTCTATGTTTCTATGTATAATTTTCATTGATCCATCTTTAATTAAATTTCTTATATAGTTATTTTTATATCAGGAAATATTTTGTATATTCTTGTTTAAAAAAATAATAAAAAGTATAAATTTTTTATTTTTTATATTTTCTTTTACTAATAGGAATCAGTAATAAAAAGTTTTATTTTTCTCTGTATAAAATTTTCTTTACTTAGAAGAATATATATTTTAGGTTTATATAAACCATTCTCAAATTTGATGAAATGACAAAACTATTCAAAAAAGTAACTATACAACCCTATAATGTTCATGAGTTATTGGTAACATTTCATCATAAACTCAAATAATACATTTTCTCCAATTAAGGGTTTTATTGGTACCAGTATTTTTATAAAAAAACAGAAAATATTATTATTTGTGTAAACAACACCTGTACATCAAAAAACTTTTTTTATATTTAGTAAAATTCAAATTAAAAGGTAATCTAAAACTAACCACAATATTTACTATAGAACTGCTTTTTATGCGAAATAGGTAATAATTGTATTTTGTAAATTTTTTTATAGAAGATTGATATTAAATTTAATTTTTAGAAAATATGTTTATAAAAATACAACATATTTTTTTTGAAAATTTTATCTGGGAATAAATTACATTTTGTATATTTAATTGTGAAAATTGTCTAATGTTTCATTTTTTTCTTAAGTAAAATTTTTTTATATGTTTTTAATTCTTTTCAAAACTTTATTTTTTTTTTATGTTTCTCTGTATATTTTTTATCTTTAATATTTACTTATTTTTATATATTTATTCTGTAATATCTTTCTTAAAAATAAAATTTTTGATATTTTTATGAATTTTCTTCTGATAGGATATTTTTTTATAAAAATTTAATTTACCATATTAAATTCTGTAACAAGTAATAATTTTTTTTTCATAGTATTTTTCCTTTACTAAAATGATAAAATATAATATTTTTTTTTTATTTATCTGATTTATTTTATGTTCAATAGTGTATTAATTTCTGAGATTAAATTATCATAAAATCATATCATTTCTGATAATTTATTATATTTTTATTGAAAACTTTATTTTTTTAAATCAAATAATCAAAAAATTTTTAATTTAGTAAAATTCAAATTAAAAGTATTATATAATTTTACATAATCTTTTCTGCGAAAGGTTTTAATACATTAGATATTTTTAAATTATTCATAGAAGATTTGATATTAAATTTATCTCTTTTATCAAAAATAAAGATTTTTACCTTTTACATAAAATATAATATCTTCATTTTTATATATTGTTATTAGGAATATATCTCTTTTTTCTTATCTTAAGAATATTATCTCTTCATTTGAAATATTTTCTTCATTTTTATTGTTTTTTAGATAAAAATTTTAATTTCTTTTTTCGATATACATTTTTAATTTTTTACTGTATGATATTTATTAATTTTATTTTATTTTCTCATAATATCTTTAATTAATGTCAAAATAATTTTTTATTATTTTATTAAAAATTATTGTCATAATGATATTCTCTTTTTTTTTATTTAATTTCTCAAAATAAATCATCAAAATATTTTTCCTTTTATTTTCTATATTCTTTATTTATTAAATATTTACTTTTCATTTTCCTTAATAAGTTAACGGCAACAAGATAAAATTTGTCAAAATAAGTTTATCATATTTTCTGATAAAATTTTTTCATTAAATTAATCTTGTAATAATTTTGTTTAATTATTATTTCTTTTTAAATCTTATTTTTTAATATTATTCCTTTATAGTTGTGAGTTATTAAAATTTTCAATGTAATTTATGATTAAATTTCTAGATAATTATCATAACATTACCTTATTAAAATATGAAAATTTATTTTAATAATTGTTAAAAACATACCTTTAGTTACAAAGATATTCCATAGTTAGTATTTTAATAATTATATTTAAATATTAATTTTCTTTTATTTTCATTCTTATTTTTATAAAACTTTTAATAACATAATTGTTTTTTTTTCTTTGGTAATTTTTTGAGCGTATTATCAGAAATCTTTCTTTTTCATAGATAATTTTTTTTTCTCTTTTACAAAAATATATCTGTAAATAATTCTTTGAATCTTTTTAATGAAACTATTCATACTTCACTATAAAAAATTTCTGATAATTAATTTTTTTAACATAAAATAAATCAAAATTTTTTTTTTTATTACATCATTTTTTATATTTCTTTTCTTTTACCTCAAATAATTTAATAAATCGACATGAAAGGATTCTTTTTCTTCTTTCCTAGAGTATAAGATATCAGAAATTCTTTCAATTTCTGACTTGAATTTATTATTTGTTAATATTTCTTCTTTTCCTAAATCATTATTGTTAATTATTTTTTATTTTATTTAAATTCTGAGACTATGTATCATATTTCTTTATAATTAATAATTACCTGTATTTAAAATAGATAAATCCTTGTAAAAACATTATCAAAACTAATATTCTAGTTATTTGGTTGATAAAATTTTATTTTTTTTTTCTCATTAGATTTTTTTTTTTTCTTCATTATCTTTCATAATCATCATAATTATTATTTCATTTTCTTATATTTCTTCTTAATTTTTTCTTCTTTTCTATAATCTACTTCGTATTTTTTAAATTCTTTTTATATTCTAATTGTAATTTAATAATTTATTTTTTCTTTAAGATTAATAAACTTTTTTTTTAATTCTTAAAATTTATCATTTTCTAGAAAATTTTGGAAATATTTAATAATTGGAAAAATAAAAAATAAAATTGTAAATTAATCATATTTTTAAAACATTTAATAAAAAATTATGAAACTGTTCACCTTAATATAATATAGAAGGGTCTTTTATCACTAGAATTTTTATTTTTATTATCTAACTATATTAAAAGAAAATATCTACTATATTTTTATATTTAATCTAATAAGTATAATTCAAAATGTAAATGTACTAAAATTAAAATATTAAATAAAGTAATTAAATTGGATTATATTTATTTTAAGATTTTCTTTACTCTTTATAATATATGTCTTCATTTATTATATCTTCTTATCTTCTTCTTCTTCTTGTCTAAATAATCTTCATTTATGTATCTAACTTCTTTATAAATATTATATTATAAAAATAAAACATCCTTTTATGTTTATCTAGTGACATCCATAATTTTTCATAGTAATAAGAAAATATAATAATAAAAAAAATACATATTATAGAATATTAAGAAAATATTTTACTAAAAATAGCATTGAAAATATATAAAAAAGATCAAGTTACATACAGTTAATATTCAAATTCTGAGGAATTATTTTATACTATATAATAATATATAAAAAAAAACAAACCATATGAAAGTATACTATAAAGATATTTATGAAATATTTCCACTTTAATTTGGATATAGCAAAGGTGTTTTTATTAGGGATCTTCATATGTACATATAAATTTCTTATCAAAATAATTTATTGAAAAATCAGGTTCTTTAAAAGACATAGACATTAAAATTAATATTATCAGATAACTTTTTAGTGAGTAATCCGAAATGATAACGCCCTGTGATAAAATATTAATAACTTATCAAAATAAATAAAAATTCATTTTTTAATAACTAGAGCATTGGAAATATAAGGTATTATCAATAAGAGTTAGTGAATATTTTTTTTTTACATCTGCTTAGACAATTAATATCTCCTTATAAATGAGAATTTCCCTTTAATTTGGATATAGCAAAGTGAAGACTCAAGATAAAAATTTCCCTTATAAAATAATTATTAGAACCTCAGTTCAGAAAGACTAATACTACTACTCCGTAATTATGACAAAGGTGTAGTCGTATATAAACTGAGCGAAATGATAATTGTGTTATATTGCCACAAAATAATTTTCTTTTATATTAAATGTTGATATTCACTATATTTAAAACTATTATCAACTAAATAATATTAATTACTTTTAAGTAATCTTTCTTTCATAACAAGTGAGAGGGTGATAATATGTTGTTCCTTATTTGGAGTTCTGAGAAAATGAACATGGTCATGAGTAGAGAAAGGAATGAAAGAGTTAAAGGATAAAAGAGAAAGGGAGAGGTGAGAGAGTAAGGATAGGAAGAAATAAAAATAAGAGAGGGAATTACTTATTTTTTCGATATGAGATTATACCATTATAAGAATTAAAAGACATATTTTAACTTTTTTATCAAATTTCTAAATAATATTAATTACTTTAAAACTTTTCTTCAGTGAGATTTATTTGTTCCTTATTTGAGAGACAACATGAAGGTGTCTTTAGTGATTCTGAAGAGAAATAACTTCAATGAAACAAGGAATGAAAATTATAAAGAGGATAGAAAGAAAGAGAGGGAGAAGAAAATAGTGAAGAAATAAAAATAAATATGATAGAAAAGAAAAAAAGAATAAGATATTATATTTATGGACAAAAAAAAGATTTAATAGACAATAAAATCCTCTTTGTTGCACTTGGTAAAAATCCTAACTTGGGATTTAATAAATCTTTTGATTCTGAAGAAGTTGTCAAATCATAAAAGACATTAAGAACTGAAGAAGAAGAAGAAGAACCATTTGAATGAAAAAGGTGACAGAGTGAGTGTCCTTTTGAAATATTTTTGTTTATTTTTCTTTTTTTAATGTCAGAAAATTTCTTTATTTTCAAGACAGACTGAGAAAATAATAGAAAAAATGCAAATAAACAGAAGAAGATTGCAAAGAAAAATGGAGACAATCCAGCAGAGAAAGTGCGAGAACAATACATCTGTGAGAACATGACAATTTGACGTCTATAAAGTGGGATTAGAAAAGAACATTCTAGTGGAATTGCAAACATTACATGAAATAAAACATTCGTACAGTAATAAAGAAAGAAATTAATAGAAATTTATCCAACAATTTTGGAAAAGAATTGGGATTTAATTATTTAAATGGAATTGAGTATAATGGATTTAATTACATATTGAACTATCAGGAAAAACAATTTACAGAAAAGAGAAAAATGCTAGTTGCACAACACTTGGTGGACATATACTAAAGGAGCAAGATTCTTGTCGTAGGGGAATTCACAGATGAAAGAAATAACATTGTGAATGTGTAAAATATAAATTTACTGCAGTCACAATTGTAAAGATCAAATGGAGAAAATGATAAAATCAAAAACAAAATTGGCCAGATGGATTAAAATTTGTGCAGTGGCAAAAAATTCAGCAATTAATAGAATCATAAAATCCTCCCCTTATAGAGTTGTATTTGGTAAAAATCCTATCTTGGGATTTAATAAATCTTTCCCACTGGACATACTGAAGAAGTTGTCAAATCGGATAGAAGACATTCAAGATTCGCCTGAAGAAGAAGAAGAAGAAGAACTATCGAATGACGAAGGTGATCTTCCAAGAGTGAGTGTCCTTTTGAAATATTTTATTTTTTATTTTTCTTTAGTTTAAAAAAAAAAATGTAGTCTAAGAATTTGTTTTTATTTTTCAAGGTGACGGAGAGGCTGGGAGAAATGGAAAAAATTAGAAGTTGCAAAGAAGGAATGGAGAGAGAAGCAGAGAAAGTGCGAGCAGAAGGGGAACCGACAACCTCATCAGATATGAACATTGGCGAGGACGTCTGGATTAAAGTGGATTTCTTAGACAGGGCTAACAAACTGGGAAACAGAAACATTCTTGGTACAGTAATAAAGAAAGACAGTAATAGAAATTTATACCAAATTCAAACAGAATATGGGATATTAGATAGGAATTTTGTAAGTGAGGAACTCATACCATGTGGATGCACCATGCCTAAGAAAAACAGATTTACAGAAAATGAGAAAATATCTCTTAGAAAAGCAGTTAGGTTATATACTCAAGGAGGAAGCTGTATTTGTCGTAGGGGATGTATAGACAAACATTGTGAATGTGTAAAATATAAATTTACTTGCAGTCACAATTGTAAACATATGAGGAAAATGTAAAAATCAAACAGTACAAAATTTGAGCAGTGGCAAAAAATTTAGCAATTAATAGAATCATAAAATCCTTCCCTTATAGAGTTGTATTTGGTAAAAATCCTATCTTGGGATTTAATAAATCTTTCCCACTGGACATACTGAAGAAGTTGTCAAATCGGATAGAAGACATTCAAGATTCGCCTGAAGAAGAAGAAGAAGAAGAACTATTGAATGACGAAGGTGATCTTCCAAGAGTGAGTGTTCTTTTGAAATATTTTTTTTTTATTTTTCTTTAGTTTTAAAAAAATATAGTCTAAGAATTTGTTTTTATTTTTCAAGGTGACGGAGAGGCTGGGAGAAATGGAAAAAATTAGAAGAAGTTGCAAAGAAGGAATGGAGAGAGAAGCAGAGAAAGTGCGAGCAGAAGGGGAACCTTACAAAGAAGAAATGAAGAGAGAAGCAGAGAAAGTGGGAACCGACAACCTCATCAGATATGAACATTGGCGAGGACGTCTGGAATTTCTTAGACAGGGCTAACAAACTGGGAAACAGAACAAAGACAGTAATAGAAATTTATACCAAATTCAAACAGAATATGGGATATTAGATAGGAATTTTGTAAGTGAGGAACTCATACCATGTGGATACACCATGCCTAAGAAAAACAGATTTTCAGAAAATGAGAAAATATCTCTTAGAAAAGCAGTTAGGTTATATACTCAAGGAGGAAGCTGTATTTGTCGTAGGGGATGTATAGACAAACATTGTGAATGTGTAAAATATAAATTTACTTGCAGTCACAATTGTAAATATACAGGAGGAAAATGTAAAAATCAAACAATACAAAATTAAATATAACTATTTCTTTTTTATCTCCTTTAGATTATAAGATTCATATAGTTCTTGAGAAAAATTTCAGAGAGGAAATTTACTAAGAAATACAAATTGTTCCAGAAGCCAATTAGGTTCTTAGTGTTTATTTTTCTCTTTTATTCAATCAATTCTATCCAGAATCTGGGCGATGTTGACCAAAAACGTTGCCAATGGCTCTTCACTCAACCATCTATAACCCTTTAATGGACAACTAACTACCAAGGATGCCGGTGAGGTTGGGGTATATAAAGATTTTTCAACTGATATGGCACAGCATAATGGAGGGCTTCAAATCTCTGGTTAGTGAGGTGAACGATGTGAAAACTCTTATGGAGTATACCTACCCGGGCATGAGGTACCAGAAGAAGTTTATTCGTAACACCCCACCCTCGGAGAAGTCAGAATGGAAGGGTGATGAACTGAAGAATTTTAAGGTTTATCTAGATGTGGATCGCCTATACAATATATACTATGAAGATTGTGCCATCTTTCACCTAGTGGCCAGAATGAAGCTGAGAAGGAAGAAGAGACCAGTCTTCGTAGAATTATATATAAAATATGACCCCCTTGGATTTTATATAGGGGAACTCTTCATCGCTTTCAACCCCAACATTTTTTTCCAGGCAGTCTTGATGGATGATTTTAACAGATAGGGTGTACGAATCTCTACGAAGTGATGGGTACAAAATAGACACAACCTGGCCGCACTATGGGGTGGTACTACTACTCTGCGGCCAGGTTGTGTTAGGAAGAATACTGCCACCGTATTCCCTGCGTGTCGTAAAAGGCGACTAAAAGGGGCGGGGTGAGGGGACTAGGGACCCCCTCCTCTGTTTTTTAGTTCCTAAAAAGAGACACGCCAGAGAAAGGGATGGGGGATGGAGTTATCCCCGTACCCTGTAGATTGGGTCTATGAATGTGCGTGGATGTAGTACAATTGAGGCTAAAAGGGAGGAGATTGGGAGAATGTTTGTGAGAAGAAAGTTGGATGTGTTAGCTTTGAGTGAAACGAAGATGAAAGGGAAAGGGGAATCTATGTTTGGAAGTGTGAATGGAAGATTGTCAGGTGTTGATAGAGGAAGGGCAAGAGAGGGTGTGGCCTTGTTAGTGAGTCCGAAAGTACAGGAGTGTGTGATTGAATGGAAGGAGGTGTCATCAAGACTGATGTGGGTGAAAGCGAAATTTGAACGTGAGTTGTGGGTGTTTGTGAGTGCATATGGGCCTGGTAGTGAAAGGGATGAACAAGAGAGGGAGTCTTTCTGGAATGATGTTGATGAGTGTCTGCAGAGTTTTAGGGCAGATGAATGTGAATGTGGTAATGATGGGAGATCTGAATGCTAGAGTGGGAAATGTAGCAGTTGAAGGTGTGAAGTTGGTATGCATGGTGTGCCTGGAAGAAATGAAAATGGGGATCAGAATGATAGCGATGTGTGTTGAGCGAGAGATGGTGATTGGGAATACGCTGTTTGAGAAGAAAGATATTTATAAGTATACATGGGTGAGACAGGAGGGTGGAAGGGTTGTTGATAGAGCCTTGATGGACTATGTGGTTGTGTCTAGGAATGTAATAGGAAGATTTTGGATGTGAGAGTTCTGAGAGGGAGGGTGGAGGTATGTCTGACCACTACCTGGTGGAGGGAAAGTTAAGAGTAGGTAAGAGATGGGTGAGAGCTAGGAGGGTTAGGTGTGGCAGGGAGGTTTTGAAAGTGAGTTGGATAAAAGAGAGAAAAAGATAGAGTATCAGGAGAAAGTGAGAAGATGAGTGGAACCAGTGAAAGATCGGGGAAAATGGCAGAGTGGAGGAAGAATGGCAGTTGTTTAAGAGTGCTGTGGTGGGGCATGCAGAAGAGGTGTGTGGTGTGAGACGTGTGGGTGGTGGTGTAAGAAAAGGAAGTGAATGGTGGTGCGAGGAAGTAAGTATGGCTGTGGCTGAGCAGAGACGTGCATATGAAGTGTGGCTGCAGAGGAAGGATGAGATGTCATATGAAAGGTATAAGGAAATGAGGAATAGAGCGAGAAGGGCTGTGCGTGATGCTAAAGTGGCAGCAGATGAGAGGTGGGTAGGCGGCTGACAGAGAATTTTCAACAGAATAAGAAAATGTTTTGGAAGGAGGAGGTGAAAAAGGGTGCGAAAGGGAGAGTCTGGGAAGGAAGAACGAGTAAAAGCAGAGGATGGAAGGATGTTAATTGAGATGGATGCAGTAAGGAAGAGATGGGCAGAGTATTTTGAAAGATTGTTAAATGTAGAGGAGGAAAGGGTGGCTGAGATTGTGGCAGATAGAAGGGTGCAAGGAATAAATGTGTTGGGAGAGTTGAATGATTCTTTGATCACGAAGGAGGAAGTGGAGGAAAGGCAGTAAAGGAGATGAAAACAGGAAAGCTGCAGGTATGGATGGGTGTGCTGTGGAATGCCTGAAGGGTGGTGGAGTGACTATTGTTGACTGGTTAGTAAGATTATTGAATGTGTGCTTTGAGAAAGGTATGGTGCCAATTGACTGGGCAAGTGCTTGTGTGGTCCCGTTGTATAAAGGCAAGGGTGATAAGTATGAATGTACTAGCTTTAGGGGTATAAGTCTGTTGAGTGTTGTAGGTAAAGTGTATGGTAGAGTGTTAATTATGAGAGTTAGAGAGGGTACAGAGGGAGTGATTAGTGATGAGCAGTGTGGCTTTAGGAGAGGGAGGGGATGCGTTGATCAGGTGTTTGCTGTGAGACAAGTGTGTGAAAAGTATTTAGCGAAAGGCAAGGATGTGTTTTGGGCATTTATGGATTTAGAGAAAGCGTATGATAGAATTGATAGGGAGGCTTTGTGGACTGTTTTAAGATTGTATGGACTTGATGGTAGGTTACTAAAAGGGGTGAAAAGTTTTTATGTAAATAGTAGAGCGTGTGTAAGAGTGGGAAATGCTGTGAGTGATTGGTTTCCCGTAAGAGTGGGGCTGCGACAGGGATGTGTGATGTCGCCTTGGTTGTTTAATATTTACATGGATGGTGTTGTAAGGGAGGTGAATGCAAGAGTTTTAGGTGGTCTGAGTCTGGTAAATGTTGATGGAGGGAGATTGGAATCTGACGCAGCTGCTGTTTGCAGATGATACTGCACTGGTGACTGATTCAGAGGAGAGATTGAGACAGGTAGTAGAGGAGTTTGGAAGGGTGTGTGAAAGGAGGAAATTGAAAGTAAATGAGAATAAGAGTAAAGCAATTGATGAAGTGTACGAGAGTTGATAGATGGTAGGGAGATGAATATATTTTTGTATGGTGAGTTGCTTGAGTAGGTAGATTGTTTTAAATATCTATTGTCACATGTTGATGTGGATGGACGAATAGATGCAGAGTGAAGTTTAGAATAAATGAAGTAGGAAAGGTGCTGGGAGGAATGAAAAAAGTGTTTAAATGTCGTTCGCTTAGAATGGATGTAAAAGAAGGCTGTATGAGGTGTTGTGGTACCGACTGCATTATATGGGGCTGAAACATGGAATATGGGTGTAGCAGAGAGGAAAAGTTTGAATGTAATTGAAATGAGATGTCTGAGGAGTATGTGTGGAGTGACGCGTATGGATCGAGTGCGAAATGATGAAGTGCGAAGGAGAACTGGAGTTGTTCGGGAGATGGCTGGTAGAGTTGAGCAGAGGGTGTTGCAATGGTTTGGGCATATGGAGAGAATGGATAATGAGCGATTGGTGAAAAAGATAACTAGATCTGATGTGAGAGGTGTAAGATTGAGAAGAAGACCACGAATAGGATGGATGGACAGTGTGAAGAGAGCGCTGGGTGCGAGAGGGATGTCTGTTGAGCAAGGAAGAGTGGCTGTGCGTGACAGAAATAAATGGAGAGAAATTGTGAATGAATAAGTGATGACGCAGCCCTGAGGGGATATTCTCCCGCATTTGGTCTGATCAGCCTAGTCAGGTCAGGTGCGGGTAAAGGGATGGGTCTGTTATGATGTAGCAGGGGTAAACCAGTTCTGCTGTCGGGCCCTGCTGTGGATGTCACTGATTGCATTGCGCAGTTGACCCTTGTGCGGTGTGATGC
This sequence comes from Coenobita brevimanus, assembly GCF_032717465.1. Classification (NCBI taxonomy): domain Eukaryota; kingdom Metazoa; phylum Arthropoda; class Malacostraca; order Decapoda; family Coenobitidae; genus Coenobita; species Coenobita brevimanus. The sequence goes on from NW_027644368.1 coordinate 16,893, forward strand.
GGTGAGGATCTGTCCGTTCTCCCCTTTGGGGCTAAGATGCGAATAAATGTGTTTGAATGGATGAGTAAATGGAGAGTGAGTCGTCCTGTCTCGGCTACCTCCCTTTCCTTGGGGGAAGCAGCCTAGGTATATAGATGGATAGATAGATGTTTTGGAATATAACTTTCCTTATCGCGTCTTTATGAAGAATCCCGGTATGCTACAGTTTCAGTGTCATTTGGCCATCAGTCAGAATAGGGACAAAGTTCAACCCTACCTAGAGCTCCTAACAAATATCCTGCAAAAAAGTGTAAAGGAATTTATTGAAATATGGGAAGGTGTAAAGGAATATAATAGTTGTTGGCCTAATCAGTGGTACTAATAGAAAAATAATAATTCATACTGTACTTAGTAATGGAGGGCTTCTGAATAATCCCGGTACGCTACAGTTCCAGTGTCATTTGGCCATCAGTCAGAATAAGGATAAACACCAGCCCTACTTAAAAGCTCTGTGCCGAAGATCCGGCAAAAAGTGTAAAGGAATTTATTGAAATTATGTAAAAGAATGGAACAGTGAATCGAAGAAGTGAAATATGGCAAGGTGTAAAAGAATATAATAGTCGTTTGTCTTATAGTTTTTAGTGGGATAAACTATCGATTGGAGATCTCCACATCTGCTATTCCTAATGGAGGACTTCAAATCTCTGATTAGTGAAGTCGATAATTTGAGAACTCTGATGAAATACACGTACCCAGGAATGTGGAACCAGAAAAAATTTCTTCGTAACATCCCACCATCGGAGAAACCAGAATGGAATATCAACGAATTGAAGAATTTTAAGGTCAATCTAAGAAATGTGGATCGACTCTACTATATCGACTATTATAATGATACCTTCCATTTCCTGGCTAGAATGAAGTATAGAAAGAAGAAGAGACTAGTCTTTGTGGAATTATATATAAATTATGACCCCCTTGGATTTGTAAATAATGAACTTTATGCAGGGAAAATCTTTATCGCTTTCAATCCCAACATCTTCTTCCAGGCAGTAATGAAGGGAAATTTTAACAGAGATAAGATTAATACGAATCTCTACTCAGTGATGGGTACCATATAGACAAGTACGTTTGGGAATATAACTTCCCTCGTCGCTTCTTCATAAATAACCCAGGCACGCTACAGTTCCAGTGTCATTTGACCATCAGTCAGAATAAGGACATACTTCAGTCCTACTTCGAGCTCCTGCCAAAGATGCTGCAAAAGAGTGTAAAAAAATTTACTGATATATGGGAAGGTGTAAAAGAATATAACAGTCGTTGGCCTGGTCACTACAGTATTTTTATCTTTTAACCACCAGGAAACTTCCATTTCTGCTATTCCTAATGAAGGACTTCAAATCTCTGGTTATTAAAGTCAATAATTTGAGAACTCTGATGCAGTACACGTACCCAGGTATGTGGAACCAAAAAAAGTTTCTTCGTAACACTCCACCATCGGAGACACCAGAATGGAATTACAACGAATTAGAGAATTTTGAGGTCAATCTAAGGAATGTGGATTGTCTCTACTATATACACCTTTACAATTATTTTCCTGACTTCCATCTCCTGGCTAGAATTAAGTATAGAAAGAGACCAGTCTTTGTGGAATTATATATAACACATGACCGCTTTGGATTTGTAAATAATGAACTTTATGCAGGGGGAAATCTTTATCGCTTTCAATCCCAACATCTTCTTCCAGGCAGTAATGAAGGGAAATTTTAACAGAGATAAGGTGTACGAATCTCTACTCAGTGATGGGTACCATATAGACAAGTACGTTTGGGAATATAACTTCCCTCGTCGCTTCTTCATAAATAACCCAGGCACGCTACAGTTCCAGTGTCATTTGACCATCAGTCAGAATAAGGACATACTTCAGTCCTACTTCGAGCTCCTGCCAAAGATGCTGCAAAAGTGTAAAAAAATTTACTGATATATGGGAAGGTGTAAAAGAATATAACAGTCGTTGGCCTGGTCACTACAGTATTTCTATCTTTTAACCACCAGGAAACTTCCATTTCTGCTATTCCTAATGAAGGACTTCAAATCTCTGGTTATTAAAGTCAATAATTTGAGAACTCTGATGCAGTACACGTACCCAGGTATGTGGAACCAAAAAAAGTTTCTTCGTAACACTCCACCATCGGAGACACCAGAATGGAATTACAACGAATTAGAGAATTTTGAGGTCAATCTAAGGAATGTGGATTGTCTCTACTATATACACCTTTACAATTATTTTCCTGACTTCCATCTCCTGGCTAGAATTAAGTATAGAAAGAGACCAGTCTTTGTGGAATTATATATAACACATGACCGCTTTGGATTTGTAAATAATGAACTTTATGCAGGGGGAAATCTTTATCGCTTTCAATCCCAACATCTTCTTCCAGGCAGTAATGAAGGGAAATTTTAACAGAGATAAGGTGTACGAATCTCTACTCAGTGATGGGTACCATATAGACAAGTACGTTTGGGAATATAACTTCCCTCGTCGCTTCTTCATGAATAACCCAGGCACGTTACAGTTCCAGTGTCATTTGACCATCAGTCAGAATAAGGACATACTTCAGTTCTACTTAGAGCTCCTGCCGAAGATCCTGCAAAAGAGTGTAAAAGAATTTACTGAAATATGGGAAGGTGTAAAAGAATATTACAGTCGTTGGCCTGGTTACTACAGTGTTTATAGCATTTAACCATAAACATCCGGCTGATGATCTTCATGCCTGCGGGACCAAGACAGTGTGTACTATGCTGACCTATATCTGGTTGACAGTTGATTGCCCACTAAAAGGTTATAATATTTTTTTTTAACAATCAGCATAGGACAATGAAGAGCTTCAAATCTCTAGTTAATGAAAAAACAATGTGGAAATTATGGAACAGTAAACATGTCCCTTGTTTACCAATATATGTTTACTCGTAAGACCCCACCCTCGGAAAAATCAGAGTGGGATTGCGATGAAGTGAAGAATTTCGAGGTAGATCTACAGGAAGTGGATCGCCTATACTACATCAACTACAGCAACTATTTCGATAAGAAAACTTTCCATCTCCTAGCAAGAATGAAGTTCAAAAAGAAGAAAAGAACAATCTTTGTGGAGTTATTTGGATTTTGTGACATACAAGGGATTCGGATGTAAATATTGTAGTGGGGGAGGAATCTTTATTACTTTCAACCCCAATATCTTCTTCCAGGCAGTATTGAGGAAAGATTTTAACAGAGATAAGAAAGTTTCAGTGTTATTTGGTCATCAGTAAGAATAGGGACAAATTTCAA
>NW_027644369.1:0-4995 GCF_032717465.1 Coenobita brevimanus
AGACACAATAGTGAAAGGGCGTATAATAATTACAAACAGGCAAGAAACGATTATACAAGAATAAGGAGGGAAGCCCAAAAACAGTTTGAGCAAAATATAATAAATAAAAGTAGTGATCAAGCAAAGCTGTTTTACAGCTATATCAGAAGCAAAACCAAAATAAAAGATATAATACAATCCATTATGGACGAGGGAATCATTATCCACAAGAGAAAGATATTTGTGAAGCACTAAATAAGAATTTCCAATTAGTTTTTACAGAAGAAAAAAATTTTGAGAGGGACTATGTGGAACATGCATGTCCACACATACTACCAGATATACAAATAGCAGAAAAAGTAATACAGGAGGAGTTAAGTAGATTAGACAGAGGAAGAGCAAGTGGTCCTGATGAAATTTCATGTTGGGTATTACGAGAATGTGCAAAGGAGTTAAGTAAACCATTATTTTTAATTTTCAAGAAATCCTTGAGTCAAGGTAAACTACCTGATATTTGGAAAAAAGCAAATATTGTCCCCTTATTCAAGAAAGGAAATAGACAAAATCCACTCAACTACCGACCAGTATCACTGACCAGTGTTGTAAGCAAGGTATTAGAAAAGCTTATAAGAAAAGCTTGGGTAAATCATCTAGAAGAACACAGTATGATAACAGAAAGACAGTTTGGTTTCAGAAAAGGAAAATCATGTGTTACTAATCTGTTGAGCTACTATGACAGAGTAACAAACACAATACAGGAAAGGGAAGGATGGGTGGACAGTACCTATTTAGATTTCAAGAAAGCTTTTGACACAGTACCACACCAAAGACTTTTATGGAAACTGTACCATCAAGGAGGAATTCGAGGCAAACTGTTTTGTTGGATGCAAGACTTTCTCATAAAAAGAGAAATGAAAACAGTACTAAGAGGAAACTACTCATCATGGAAAGAAGTGACTAGTGGAGTACCACAGGGTTCAGTGCTGGCACCAATCATGTTTTTAGTGTATATAAATGATATAAACAGTAACACTGGAAACGAGAGCTATCTGAATATGTTTGCAGATGATGCAAAAATACAAAGGAGAATTACTAGCACAGACTCTTGTAAAGAGCTACAAGAAGAATTAAATAAACTTCATGAATGGAGTAGTACATGGCAAATGGAATTCAATGTGGACAAGTGTCATGTAATCAAGTTTGGTAAAAGTGGAAAAAGACCTGATTGGGATTATAAGTTAGGAAATAAAACCCTATACACATCAGAAAGAGAGAAAGATCTAGGTGTGATTATCAATAACAGACTATCTCCGGCTGACCACATCAACGAGAAGGTACGAAACATGTATACACTGCTTGCAAATATGAGAATAGCATTCACATACATAAATGAAGACATGCTAAGAAGGATAATAACATCATTCATTAGACCAACCCTGGAATATGCATCAGTAGTCTGGAGTCCTCATCTCAAAAAGCACATAGACAAGATTGAAAAAGTTCAAAGGGCCGCTACAAGATGGATACCAAGCTTAAGGGACCTAAGCTACGAAGAAAGACTAAATAAACTGAATCTACCAACACTACAGGAGAGAAGGAAAAGAGGTGACATGATAATGCTATATAAGTGCATATCAGGGAAGGAGAAAATAGACATAAATGATTACTTAACATATGGAGAAGCATCAGCAAGAGGACACTGCAAAAAACCGCATAAGAAGAGAGGTGATAAAGACGTAAGGAAATTCAGTTTCTCAAACAGAGCAATTGATCAATGGAATGCATTACCGAATGAAATAGTGTGTGCCAAAACAATTAACAAATTTAAGGATGTGTACGATAAATATGGTTTAAGACATGGGACAGTATGAGCTTGACTCATTCCTGTAAAGATACAACTAGGTAAGAACAATTAGGTAAGGTACGAACCTTACACACACACACACACACACACACACACACACACACACACACACACACACACACACACACAGGTAGGCAAAAACATTATCGCTCTGCCTACTCAAGAGGGGCGATAACAACAGTATTGAAATAAAATGTGATGCACTGTACTGTGCAACTGAACACATTTATTTACACTGTGATGAACTGTTAATGAAATCTTACGTTGTATTAGGAAACAAGTATCCTAGTTACGTAATCTTCAGTTTTGGAGTTTGAATTCAGAAGTAAGAAGGTTAGCTAGGAGAGATAAAAGAAGATGTGTGGATGAAAAGGTTGCAGAGACTGATATCTTAATAAACAAAAATGATGGACAGAGTCAAAGAATAGCATATGAATAGATTAGAGAACTGAGTGGTAATGCAGGTAAACGCAAGGAAATACCAGTTAGAGACAGGGAAGGAAATTTATTGACCAAAGATGGAGATATTAAAAATAGATGGAAAGAGCATTTTGAGACAGTTCTTAATAGACCAATACCACCAGAAGAGGATATACCGTCTGCTCAGGAAGATTTAAATATAGAAACAGGAGAGTTGAGGCTTGCAGAAGTGGAGAAAGCAGTAAAACAGTTAAAGAATTATAAGGCACCAGGGGAGGATGGTTTATTTCCGGAAATGTTTAAAGTGGAGGGGGATAGATTAATAATGATCTTGACCAAGCTATTCAATAAGATATGGGTGACGGGGTTACTACCATCAGTTTGGAAGAATGGTGTAATTGTTAAAGTTCCGAAGAAGGGAGACCTGAGTGAATGTGGTAATTGGAGGGGAATCTCTTTGTCACCGATAGCTTTGAAAGTTTTCAGTAGAGTGTTGTTAAATAGGTTGGAGCCGGTGGCTGAGGGTATTCTGAGGGATGAACAGGCTGGTTTTAGAAAGGGACGTGGTTGCAATGATCAGATCTTTATAGTTAGGCATCTGATGCAGCAAGTTAATGAAATGAGAGTACCGTTAAGTCTTTGTTTTGTTGATTTTGAAAAGGCTTTTGATAGTGTTTCGAGAGAGACTATGAGGAAGATCATGAGACATTAAGGAATACCAGAGGAGTTTGTGAGGGTCATTATGAACATGCATGAGGACACATTTTGTAAAGTGATGGTTGATGGTTGAGTGATTCGTTTGAAGTCAAGTCCGGAGTAATTCAAGGTGGTTTTCTATCGCCTTTACTATTTATATTGGTCATTGATTACATTATGAAACGCGTTGGAACAGAAACCGGTGCAGGTATACTTTGGGAAGAGAACAGGAAACTTTTGGATTTAGATTATGCAGATGATATAGTTTTGAATTGTGATGGGCCAGAAGAGATGCAGAGAGTGTTGGACTGTTTGGTGAGTGAAGGTCGCAAGGTGGGTTTGGTTATTAATTGTGGAAAAACTGAAATAATCAATATGAATATGGAAAATGCGCAGGAATGTGTAATTGGAGGTATGGTTGTAAAGCAAGTTGATAGGTTTAAATATTTAGGTACTTATTTAGCCAAGGATGGTTCTTTGAACTTTGAATTCGAGGAAAGGTTAAAGAAGGCTAATCAGGCAATGGGAATGCTTAAAAATATTTGGAATAATAAAAATTTTTCTGTGCATACAAAAATCAAACTTTATAAGGTAATGGTTAGGAGTATCTTAATTTATGGACACGAGTCTTGGTACAGCACAGTGACAATGGAAAATAAATTCTTGGTGTTTGAAAATAAAGCACTTAGAAGAATATTAGGAGTTAAGTGGTGGGAAAGGATACCAAATAGTAGAATTAGAGAAATAACGGGAGTGCAGCCGATCGATGAATATGTTAGATTCTCACGATGGAAGTGGCTAGGACATGTGTATAGGAGACAGGGAATAGTACGAGGTACACCAGGGTGGGTGGTACTTGGTAGGAGAGGTAGAGGAAGGCCAAAAGAGACGTGGGTGAGGACAATGAGACGGGAAGCTGGAGATGAGTGTTGGGGAGATCTTGAGGAGTTAGCACAAGATAGGATGTGGTGGTGTGAGTTCATCGAGGCCCTATGCATCCCCGAGGGTGCCACAGGAAATGATTGATTGATTGATTGATTGTATATGTCTTGATTGGTACCAGTTTTTGTACTCATTCATATTCTAACACCACTTTAATCTGCAATTTATTATTTGGCACAGGAAATCTTGAACGGATATAACACGAGATTTTGATGGGATAAAATAAAACGGTCTTCAAATTCAGACTCAGTGCACTTAAATTGAGAATAATTCCTAGTGCTGGCTTCGTTTTACTCTCTCTCTCTCTCTCTCTCTCTCTCTCTCTCATCATCATCATCATCATCATCATCATCATCATCATCATCATCATCATCCGGGCTTCCTTTCCCACCCTAGGGCAGTGTGAGGAGCAGCATGTCCAGACAGGCCAAATTTGCCCAGTCCAATGGGCCACGCTTCCATTCACTTACCATTCAAGCCCCCGAAATCCTGGCTCTATCAGATACGACAAAAAATTAGCCACGTTCTGTCGTTTCACATAAACGTGTCCGATAGAGTCAATTTGGACGCTGCCACGTTAAAAAGGGGTGCCAAATCCCTGAACATGCTCTTCTCCTCACAATATTCATTCAACCATCTCAATTTCTTGTCAGTTCCCTATCCTCATCTACTTCCAAACCTCTCTTCCTCACACACTCATCCACCATACCACTCCACCTTCTCCTTGGCTTACCTCGCCTGCTCCCTCCTTCAAATTTGCTCAGATTTATCTTCTTCACCACTATTGTTATCCATTCTCTCCACATGACCATACCATCTCAGCACACTCTCTTCTATTCTGGTGTCCATAGACTTCCTCACTCCACATCTTTCACGAATCACATTATTTCGTATCCTATCCACCCTCTATACTCCACATACATTCCTCAGCAGTCCCATCTCCACTGCTCTTACTCTTGACTTGTCATTTTCATGCCACACCATAGTCTCACATCCATATGTTAAAGTTGGTACTAACACTCCTTCATCTAAGCCTCGTGCAGCTGCAACACTCAAGTCTCTGTTTTTTATCAAGGCATTCATTGCACCAGCTA
>NW_027644370.1:0-57942 GCF_032717465.1 Coenobita brevimanus
AGGAAAAAGGGAAAATAAGTGTGTGGTAATCATAGGGGCATAAGTCTTCTTAGTGTAATAGCAAAAGTATATGGTAGGATACTTATACACAGAGTTAGGGAAATAACGGAGGAATTATCTGGAGAAGAAGAGGAAGGTTTTAGGCATGGAAGAGGCTGCATAGACAAGATTTTCATTCTTGGGTATTTTAGTGGAAAAGTTTCAAGAGAAGGGAAAGAAGTTGTATGAAGCCTTCCTGGATTTGGAGAAAGCATATGACAGGGTGGATAGACAAGGTTAGGGGAAAAGTATTGAGAATATATGGAGTAAATGATAAGCTGCTGAATGCCATGAAGAGTATGTAGGAGGGTGCCAAGACTGCAGTATGTGTGGATAGTGAACTGAGTGAATTTTTCTTTTTGAATGTTGGACTGAAATTGGGGATGTGTCATGTCCCCATGGTTGTTCAGTCTGTAAATGGATGGGGTTGTAAATGAGATACAATGTAGAGCAGTGGATGTTGGAGCAGCCGTAATGAATGGGCAGTGTTTGGGAACTCCCTGCACTATTGTTTACAGATGATACTATATTGTTAAATGAAGACAAAGGGAATGAGTTTGGGAGAGAGTGTAAAAAACGGACTCTAAAGGTGAATGTAGGGAAGACTAAAGTTATGGACTTTGAGAAAATGGAAGCCACTGACTGAGCAGTGAAGCTGGAAGAGGAAGAAATAGAAAATGTGAGTAAGTTTAAGTACCTGGGTAGTGTGATGAGTAAGGATGGAAGTTTAGAGGGAGCAATGTTTGAAAGGATACAACAAGGACGAAAGGTTGCTGGTTCTTTAAAAGCAGAGATAAGGAACACAGGGAAGTGAGCATGGAAGTAAAGAAGTTGCTGCATGACAGTATTGTGGTACCAACTCTAACATATGGATGTGAAGCTTGGACTTTGTTGGAAGGACACAAGTCAAGAGTGAGAGCAGAGGAAATTAGTTGAGAGGAGCATGTGGATTTACGTGTAAGATACAGACTGACAAATGAGGAAGTGAAGGAGCGTTGTAGTGTGGATGTGGATGCGATAGATATACACTGAGGTGGTTTGGCCATATGGAGAGGATAGATTGCGGGAGACTAACAAGATTGTATGCGAGTGAGGTGGAGGGGGGAGAGGGAGTTGGAGGCCGAGGATGAGATGGAGGGATGGAGTGGAGAGATATATGAGAGAGGGATGTGTGAGCTGGGAGTAAGGCAGTGAACTGGCGTTAAACAGTGCGACATGGAGGTGATTTGTTTATGGCCACCCTTTACAGGAATGAGGCGTCTGGCAATAGACATATAGATCACTCACTGCTTTATAAAACTTTATAATCAGCTTTAATATTCTTTGATAACGGTAAACCTTTAAAGCTAATTTTGACCTCTTTAGCTTCAGAAATTATTTCATATTCATAGTCATGTTTTCAAATGCCACTTGTCAGCTTTGCACAGGAGGAGAGACTGAGGGGAGACACATCTATGCTCTGACTCTGTTCCGAGTCAACTGAGTACTAACAGTGCAGCGGTGGGCCCGAATGATGTTCATGCTCGGGCTGCTTCAAAATTTGAACTGAGAGTGGGACAACCGGTATACTTAGAATTTGGTGGTTGGTATGGAAACATAAGCATACCGTCTCATTTTGGGGAAAAAATTTCATAGCTCAAACACCAATTTTAATCATTCTAACTCATACTCTTTCCTATTTCAATTTGTGAAAAATTTTCTGTGTACAGTATATGCAAAAGTAATAGAAAGCCGTTTGAACACAAAATATTAGTACAGATCAATTTAAGATCACCTGCACCAACCTCACGCGTTACATGTTAGGCTTATTTGGTACCCACGATTTCAGCCAGAGATTTCATCTTGCCATGTTTCTAGTTTTAAAACAAGTAACATTCGGGACATTCTCTTCAGCATTTGCAAAATGAAGCATTAATCTGTTTGAAAACAACGTGATAGGCATATCAAAATAAACATACAGCAAGACTTGTAATATTGTGCGATGAATGCCACCGCACCACTTGTCATTTAGTGTATTTTAGCAATGTCTGTCTTAGTAAATCATGTCTAGAGAACTGGTATTATAACTAATGATTACATTATTGAAGAATTAGTGTACTATTCACTGATAAACATCATAGAAGAGATTTAAGAGAGTATGCAATTGTGTGAACCAGGAAGAGGTGACTGACTTTAATTATCAGGTGAGCACTTGCAACTTTTGAGAGTTTATGGCCAAGGGAATTATTTGCCTGGGACTAGATGCTAGGGTAACGTCTTGCTGAACCCAACAGTGCCTTGAGTTACAAAAAATACACATTTCTAGGTCTTCTAAAATTAGTGGTAGTGTAACCATGGTCTGTCTGGCCAGGAAGACGCATCAACCGCAGACAAGCAATGGGGTGCTTCTGAAAAGCTCCAACCCGATAAAGGGCACTGTGGACGACTCCTTGAACAGTTCTGTTTAAAAAGCCTGTTTCTCTTTGTTAAATATCAACACTGTCGTGTGAAACTGTGAATCACAGTAGTGTCACATGCCATAAAATAATAAAAAATACAAATAGAAAACGTAATTATAATGTAGCGTGAATTGTTTTACTTATCGTATACGAAAATGAAATATAATGCAGACAGTAACCCCACTATTTTATTGTCCTGTAATATTATATTTCTACTACATAGTGGAAGTTTGGTTCTTAGTATAAAGTTGGTTCAGAATGTAAATTAAGCCTAGTGGGTGTCTTGACTCATTTAGTCTCTGTGTTGGCTTAAATTTAATGTTGAGTAAATTCTGTCGTTCATCATCATTTCATCTGGTCTAGGAGACGGTCCCAAAACCAGGATGAGGGCGGACGTTCAAGGTAAAGCAAGCCAGGCCATCTGTCTTCACTACAAATGTAGAGTCAAGTTCTATATTCACGATCTGGATTGCTGGATGTAGAGGCGCTCAGGTGCGTGACTGTGGAATGAGGAAGAAGTTTAAAACAAAACTGGAGTCTGTCCTGCGCCACGTACACGTCATTTGAGTGGGGCAAAATGTCAAATACCAGTATTTACCCAACATTAAATTTAAGCCAACGTAGAGACTGAATGAGTCAAAATACCCACTACACTTAATTCACAGTCTGAGCCAACTGTATAGTAAGAACCAAACTTCCACTGTGTAGCAGAAATGTAATATTACAGGACCAATAAAATGGTGGGATTGCCACCAGCAAATCATTTCCATATATGATAGTTAAAACAATTCATGCTACGTTATAATTAAGTTTTCTATTTGTATTACAGTATTTATATTATGGTATGTGGCATTACTGTGATTCTCAGTTTCACACAAGAGAGTAGATATGTAACAATGAGAAATAAGCTTTTCAAACAGCGCGGGACTGTGTTAAACTGAAGTCCGCATTGACCTCTATTGGATACTAGCCTTGAAAGCACCCTATTGCCCCTGGACGATCATTCTGTACAGTGCACTGATGTTCCCTTGTATGGGAACAGTGTAGAGGTTTGGTTCCTGGATGGATATTGCATTTGCATTGCTCTGCCCAGTTAGAAGGGGCACCATAATAAGTTCCACATCACCCTGTTTTTTGGCTAAATGGATACCACTCAGTATTGCAAACGGATATGTTTGTCACTCAGTGCAGAGTCACCTTAGGAAGAAGGTGGTTGCATTACATCGTGAGTGGACAATGGTCACCACCACCTACCATGTTAGGTCCTGTAAATCACAATAACTTTGAAAATTATAGATTAATAAGAGTGAAGTAAGCTTGCTCAATGCCTGTATTCATACTTCACAACCACATTAACCCGCCCCGTCCCGGAGACGAGAATTCACGTCCTCACGTGATGTGCACTCATATCCCGGAGACGTAAATTAACGCGGCAACATTGCAAGGACATTGCAAGGTCCCTAATTTGCACAATTTTCAATTTTCGCTAGTGATTTTTGGCACGTATACACGGGACACCTTCCTCTACAAGATGCCAGGCAGGGACAATGCCTTACCCAGCATGACCTCCTCACCCCCCGCATGACCTTTTCTCAGCAATTTGCCTGTTACCAGTGACCTGGCCAGTAAAGCCATGTCATGCCACGGTACGAAATTCAGGGCCAGAGTGATTCCCCAATCGATGACAATGTGGAGGACAAACATTAGAGGAAGAAACAGTCAGAAATGATGATCAGGTAATGTGGCAAAAAAAGGTCAGGAATGGTGATGAGTTAGTGAGTGAAACAATGCTTATAATGCCTATATTACTGTTTGAAAACCAATATACTCTCGTACTACTTATAAATTAGTACCAAATAAATAAATACCGTTTATGAGTGGTGTAGAATAGTTATCCTCCCATAGAACTCGTTTTCTTTGCAGCCAGCCTGATAGAAAACCCTGTAAGGTAAGGAGGTACTCCTACCTGGATCGAGTATTTTAAACCTCAGGTGAGCGATTTCTCTATGAATTTTCGATGTTTTTCACCAAAAGCAGATGTTTGAGCCAAAAAAAAAAAAAAAAAGGTCCAAAAATGTCGGGACTGGGGTGTACCACTGCCCAGAAAATGTTGGGATGGGGCGGGTTAAAAATACACGACAATTGTAAGCACTATACAGGTACATATAATGAAATACATAAAATTACACCTAAGTAAACAGTAATAAAAAGGGAATAATCACCCTGGTCAGTACGTTTTTCTTCCCTGTTATAAAATAACATTATCAAGAGGAGTTACTGAATTACTAAAACTCTCACATTAATTCCATTCTCTCTCCATAAGTGTAATGATTCAGTCCAATTGTTGATTTCTACCTACAGTGACCCTTACACCAAGACAAAGGGATTTCTACCTACAGTGACCCTTACACCAAGACAAAGACCTTAAAAATATTTCATCTACACCATATAGATATCGAATCTCCTCTCGTGCTCCAGGAAATCATGAGCATTTTTAGTGTATATTTCAGTGTAAATGTCGTGCCACAATATTTTAACAGTGAAAATTCACACCCTTGTGCTTCAGATTAAAATGTTTTGTACCGTCTGGTGACTTGTATCTCTTGCCACATTGGTCGCTTTCCAGGTCTGCCTCCCCTCGCATGTGGTGTATTTTTTCATGTGTCTTTCCAGATCATCCTTATGATTAGGCCTATACTCCTCACCACAGTCCTCAGACATGTACTTCTTATTCTCAGTGTGAGCATGTCAGATATGACTGATGAGTAGAAACATGGTACCCAGTGCTTCCGTGCTGTTAACGCTTACAGTTCTTTTCTCCACTGTATCTCATCAGGTGCCTCTTCAGGGAGGATCTGCTGCTGAATTTCTTGTCACACATACTACATGAGCACACTTTCTCTCCAGTGTGTGTCATCATGTGCCTCTTCAGGGAGGATCTGCTGCAGAATTTCTTGTTACACACACTACATGTGCACACTTTCTCTCCAGTGTGAACACGAAAGTGCCTTTCGAGGTGACACTTCTGGACAAATGCCATTCCACAGTCAGGGCAGGTGAATTTCTTCTCTTCTGTGTGAATATCCATGTGTCGACTGAGGTTCCCAGGACGAGTAAAACCTTTACCACAAACACTACACACGTAACTCTCAACGTCACTGTGAGCAGACAGGTGACGTCTTAGATAGTATTTATGAAGGAATGCCTCGCCACATTCATCACACTTGAATTTCTTTTCACTTATGTGGATCTTCCTGTGGCTGTACAAGTTTCCTTTACATTTAAATACCTTGCCACAAACGTCACATTTGTGATCCCTGGCTCCTGTATGAACGGCCTGATGTCTGATAAGACCGTACTTTTGTATGAAATCCTTGCCACACTCATTGCACTTGTACCTCTTGTCTCCAGTGTGGATCTTGATGTGTGCAGACAGATTGCTCTTAGAAGCAAAGGTCTTATCACACACATCACATTTGTAGTTTTTCTCACCAGCGTGGGTAAGACTATGGCTATAAAGGTTGCTCTTACAAGTGAATTTTTTGCCACACTCCACACACTTATGGTCTTTCAGGCCACTATGTACAAGCTGACGTTTGGTCATATTAACTGGTTCTTTGCCCCTCTTATTACATAGCTGGTTCATTCTCTCTCTCTCTCTCTCTCTCTCTCTCTCTCTAACAAACGAGACGAATATCTTGACTGTCAATAAGTGCTTTCACTTGTTGGGGACTGAGCACATTTCAAACTATTAAACAAAAGACACAAAACTGACATTTTGTCCCTGTCGAATCAAAGGCCAGTCTATGGAAATATTTTCAGGTCATGACATCAGACTGGTGTGAGTCCATGCTTCCAATTTTGCAGTTACAGACCTTGCTTTTTTTTTTTTTTTTTTTTACAGTAGTTATTCCTCAGCAGCAGTCCAACATAAACTTCCTTGCCGATTCCAGTCTGCCTCAGTCCTGGCTGCTCTCCCATTCACTTCACGTGCAGGATATCAGACAGACGATCATAAGAACATAAAAAGAGAGGGTAATTGAAGTAGGCAGGGTGATCCTTGCTAGGCAGCTCCTAGAAAAGTTGCTGAACTACTAGAATTAGATAAGGATAGCGAAGAAGAAGGCTCTCCTCCGCCCTCCAAACCCTCTAGCCAAAACAGGCATGCCAAAGAAAGAACAACACGCAGTAAAAAAACTGGCGTGAACATTTTATCGGAAAGTGTGAAACAGGAAAAGGAGACTATCATAGTGTAACCTGAAAAAGAAAAAGAATGAATAAGTACTGATTATAAGATTTTTTCTCAATACCAACCTCTCATCTGTCATATGCTAATCTAGCCTTTGCTTGAAACTCTCAATGGAATGGGTAGCAACTACATCACTAGGTAGCTTATTCCATTCGTCCACTACTTTATTGCAAAACTATTTCTACCTATTTCCTTACTAAAACGAAATTTTTCTAGTTTAAACCATTACTTCTAGTTCTATCCTGTCTGCTCGCTTTAAGTACCTTGTTGATATCACCCTTAGATATTTCCTTCATCCACTTATTAACCCGACCCATCCCGACGTTTTCTGGGCAGTGGTACGCCCCAGTCCCGACATTTGTGGACCTTTTTTTTTTTTGGCTCAAACATCCGCTTTTGGTGAGAAACATCGAAAATTCATAGAGAAATCACTCACCTGAGGTTTAACCCCTTAAACGCGGCTGTGTATGGCCGATCCCCCCCCCCCCCTGTGGCGGGGTTGTAGCGGGGTCTGAGTACCTGTGGGAAAATATTTGCCAAAAATCAGAGATTAACCCTAGAACATTAAAATTTTTATGGCATATAGTACTTACATTCAGGTTTCTCCTGAGACAGATGTTGAGCCTTCGTGGACTACCAAAGGACTTGTGAAGACTTGCAAATTTGGGTAACAAAGTCTTCACTTTCACACCTCCAGAAACCCGGTTTTCTTTCTACCACAGCCTCAATCTGTCACAGTACACTTTATACAACAACGTACAGGTTGTTTGGAATCCGTATTTGTACAATAAGCACTGAAAATAAGGCTATAATGAACGGAGCGCACGGCCGACATGCAGCGCGGGGGCGATCTTGCCGTCACTGAACACAAATTTCCCTTTTCACGGCTAAAAACACGTATACTACATTATTTTCCTTCATAGTACTTCGCAAAGGCTCGCTTGGCACTATTACGGCCCTAAAAATCACTGTCACTGCCAGCATTGTGAAGCGGGAATGAGGAAGACCACCGCGGCGCGAGTATATTCAGCCTTACGGCAGGCACTTTATTCTCGTTCCGGTCGGCCACTTGCACTTCATTTCTATTGCTCACTTTCACTCTAGCTGTCAGTTTTTTGCCTTATTCATCAGTGTCACTGTCCATTGTTATAAAAATAATATTTTCTACACAACAAACTGTCACTGTCAGAACATAGAATAGAAACATATGCTTTCAACTTCTTACACTGGAATGACTGTCACTCGCAATACTTATATTATTACTATGTACAATTATTTACACAAAAAAACACTGTCACTGTCAGTGCTTTTACAAGTACATACTCTAATTTACACTCATCAGACTGTCACTGTCGGTACATAAAAGAAAACTAAACACTAGTATCAATGTCACTCTCAGTATTATTTTCAAGATTCTTACCCTTATTTTCAATATCTAGTCAGGCTGTGGTAGTCAAAGAAACACGGGTAAGCACAGAGGGGAATTTTGCACTCTTTGCACTGCAAGGAGGTGCGCCTAAATGTTCTGTCCTGCCTGGTAGTGTGGCTGCACACATGACACCTCCTGAGTGCTTTTCCCCTCTTGGCAGTGGCAGGCAGTGGCTCCAGGCGGTGTTGCTGAAAGTAGGCCTGACACTGTAGGTGGTCTGGAGGTGTGTGTGGGTGGCGCTTGGGACCTGATGGCAGTACCTGCCCAAAACGCTGAAGCAGCTGGTACACACAAGTCTTTGAAAATCGTCGGAGAGAGTAGTTTGCTGGCTTCCTGTTCTTGATCTTATACAGGATGAAGGCGTTCAGCATGCACATATCAATCAAGTGCAAGAACATCTTCCTGTACCAGCGACGGTTCCTCCTCAGGCAGTCTATCTCTCCGATCATCATGTCAGACTTGTCCACCAGCCGCATATTGACGTTGTAGTCAATAACAGCATCAGGCTTCATCACAGGCTCACCAGTCCTTCTGTCGACCTTCCCTGTGGCCAGCATATCCCCCTTGTGAACTGTGGTGAGCCCATTCGCGATTCTCTTATCGTGCCACCTGATCGCCAGCATCTTGTCAGTTTTCTTCAGGTGCACGTCTCCCCGCTTTGATTTTTCAGCCTCGGGGAAGGCAGGGTAGTGTGCCCTATTGCTCCTGACAGTGCCACATGATCCGACGCCGTGTTCAGAAAGGTACTTGGCGAGTTTTGGAGCTGTATAGTAATTGTCCGTATACAGGACATGATTCTCGCCAAAGTACTTTTCCAACAGCACTTTCACCACAGAACCAGGGAATCCAAGGGGGTCAGTCTTGTCCAAGTCGACATTGCTGGCGGTGTAAATAACGAAGTCTAAGATGAACCCCGTCTTGCAGTCGCACAGCACGAAAAACTTTATTCCAAAGCGGTGGCGTTTGCTAGGAATATACTGCATGAACTGAAGACGGCCCCTGAACAAAACCAAGGACTCGTCAATCACAACTTTCTTGAAGGGGCGCAGGAACCTCGTGAACTTATCCTTGATCAAGTTCAGGATTCCCCTCACTTTCCATAATGGGTCAGTTTGGGAAGGCTCATCATTGTTCGCAAAGTGAAGGTAAGTCATGAGCTGCCTGAAACGATCGCGACTCATGTATTTATTGAAGATGGGTGTGGGGCAAAGATCGTCTGAACTCCAGTATTCCTCGAGCTTATGCTTCCAATTGTGGGGCATCAATAACATCAAACCAATAAATACAAACAGTTCCCTGATCGTTACAGGAACCCATGCTGCCATCCGCGACATGGATGGCGTTGCAGCTTCACCTTCTCCTTCACGAACTGCAGCAGATTGCCCCTCGTACCTGTTCGTCTCGGTACAAATCTGCTCCATTGCTTCGTTATCCAGGAAGGCCAACAGGTAGTCCAAGCATTCACCATCCTCTGGGACAGGGAAGTCAGCCTGTATTCCACACCCACTGGCATCAAAGGGCAGATCTTCCGGCACAAAATCTGAGCCCTCTGACCACACGAAGGCATCCAGAGTGCCCTGCCTAGGCTGGGAGGTGCTGGGGGCAGCGGTGGGTGAGGCAGGTCGTGTGGCAGTGGGTGAGGCAGGCGGTGTGGCAGTGCGTGAGGCAGAGGCTGTCCTAGGTCGTGTCGGTGTAGTGGTGGTGGTGGTGGGGAGATAAGCTGAAGGTTCAAGGTCACTCGCGGTGGCGTGACTGGCGAGTTGCCTAGTGCGAGTAACCTTAGCTAGCCTTACACTAGGGGACAAAGTTCTAGCCCTACTAGCACGAACACTGGGCCTACGGAAACCTCTACTACGTAAACTAGACTGCCTACTTCCCTTCCGAGGTGGTGAAGGCGACTCTGAAGACTCCGGAGAAAGGGCAGCTGAAGATGACGACGAGAGAATGGGGCTGGGAGTGCGTGGCGGGCTGGCGGGCTGGCGGTGGCGTGGTGTAGGGAACAATGGCTGGGAAGCTGGGTCACCACTTCTTTTCCTCTTGGCCCCCTTTCCATACACTAGGCCCCGTTTCACAGGAGCCTTGCCTGTTGAGGTGCTTGGCACAGGAATAGTCACTTCTGGCACCTCAGACTCAGCACTCGATTGCGTGTCCGACTCTGCCAGGCTAGATAATACACCGACGTCACTTCCATAATCCATGGACGATTTCAATAACTCACTAACTATAGCCAAGTCACTAAGTCCCTTAGCAGTTCCTTGTAAGGGTTTGTACGGGGTGGAGGTCACAAAACCCTTTTTCGGAGGGCTGGAAGGCACAGACTCGGAAGAGCTTGAGTTGGACATGGTGTCACCTTGAAAGATTCGCGTGGACTGAGGCTAAACAGGGGCAAACTACGCAAAAAAATGCTAGTGTAACAACTGGGGAAACAAGCGTTTCCAAATAGCATAAAGTGCTTGCGAGAGGAAGGCGCAGATTGACACGTATGAGCCGTCCGCGCGCTGCCATATCGCACGACGAGGGAGGGCCGGGCAGCGGTGCGTGGGTGGGTAAAAAAATGAAACTTGGCAACAACCGAGGTCAGTAGTACAAAGGTCAAGTGTGCTAAAAGTAGCTCAAGGGTGGCGGTACTGATAGACAATACCAGCTGGAGCCTGCTTGCCCGCGGTTATTCAAAATTTACTAGAATCGCAAATGCGACGATCCGCCATTATGTCCTTTTGGCCGAGCGTTGCAAATGAGACGATCCGCGTTTAAGGGGTTAAAATACTCGATCTAGGTACGAGTACTTCCTTACCTGACTGGGATTTCTAACAGGCTGGCACCAAAGAAAACGAGTTCTAAGGGAGGGTAACTATTTTATCCACTCATAAACAGTATTTATTTATTTGCTTGGTACGAATTCATACGTAGTACAAGAGTATATTGGTTTTCAAACAGTAATATAGGCATTATAAGCATTGTTTCACTCAATAACTCATCACCATTCATGACCTTTTTTTTTCCCACATTACTTGATCATCATATCTGACTGTTTCTTCCTCTAATGCTATGTAAACTTTGTCCTCCACATTGTCATCGATTGGGGAATCACTCTGGCCCTGAATGTCTTTATTGGCCAGGTCACTGGTAACAGGTGAATTGCTGAAACTGGCGTGCAGGGGGGAGGGGGAGAGGTTATGCGGTGTAAGGCATTGTCCCTGCTTGGCATCTTGTAGAGGAATAGAGGAAGGTGTCCCGTGTATATGTGCCAAAAATCACTCACGAAATCACTCGCAAAAATTGAAAATTGTGCAAATTAAGGACCTTGCAATGTTGCCACGTTAATTCACGTCACCGGGATATGAGTGCACATCATGTGCGGACGTTAATTCACGTCGCCGGGACGGCGGGGGTTAAACACCTCAATTAAGTCTCCCCTTACTCTAATCCTCTCTAGTGAGTTCAGATTTATTCTTTTTAGTCTGTCTTCATATGACAGGTTCCGAACATCATGTATAATTTTTGTCATTCTTCTCTGTACATTTTCTAGCGAATTTATATGCATTCTATAGTAAGGACACCGAAATTGCACGTCGTAGTCTAAATGTGGCCTTACTAATGCTAGATAAAGTTGCAGTATTACTTTTGATGACCTATGGATCACACTTCTCGAAATAAATCCTAGGACCCTATTTGCTTAATTTCTCGCTATAATACACTTTTGCCTTGGTTTGAGGTCGTTACTAACCATAACTCCTAGTCTCTCTCGCATTCCAATTTTGCCAGTTTCTTTGTTATCTAAGTTGTACTTAGTATCTCCAGTGGTCTTGCCTATGTTTATTACTTTACGTTTTTCAACGTTAAATTCCATTTGCGACGTTTTAGACCATTTGGACAATATATCATCATATCTGACTGTTTCTTCCTCTAATGCTATGTAAACTTTGTCCTCCACATTGTCAACGATTGGGGAATCACTCTGGCCCTGAATGTCTTTATTGGCCAGGTCACTGGTAACAGGTGAATTGCTGAAACAATGGCGTGCAGGGGGGGGGGGAGAGGTTATGCGGTGTAAGGCATTGTCCCTGCTTGGCATCTTGTATCGTCGCCAAATTAGTTGATACTGCTACTGATTCCTGAGTCAAGATCACTTATACTTATAATAAAAAATAACGGACCAAGTACTGAACCCTGTGGTACACTGCTAGTTACTAAACCCCAATCCGACTTATTTCCATTTATTAATACCCTGCTTTCGTCCCTTCAGTCACGATTCTATTCATTTTAAGATATTGCCGTCTGTACCGTATGCTCGAACCTTTCTAACTAACCTTTCGTGTGGGACCCCATCAAAAGCTTTAATAAAGTCCAGATAAATAATATCGTAAGCTTTATCGCTATCTACTGCCTTTTCGGCCTCCGAGAAGAAAGACAAGTTTGTGAGGCAGGATCGTCGATGCCTGAATCCGTGCTGGCTTTCATTTATAAGATTAAATCTTTCTAAGTGTTCTCTAATCTTATTTGCCAAAATTGACCCAAAATTTTTTCCTACTATTGACGTTAGACTTATCGAACGATAATTCGACGCAGCTGATTTATCACCCTTTTTAAAAATGGGCACTACGTTTTCGTTCTTCCCCGCCTCTTGAACTTATTTTGACATTAAAATCATTAAATAACGTTAAAAGTGACTTCTCCTTTGGTTTCTTTATAATTTTTCCTAGATACCTTCCGGACCTGGAGAGTTTTAACTTATTTTCTTAAAATACGTCCTCCTTACTAATGGTAATTTTTACTAGGAATATTTTCTGTATTCTCACTGTAAATATTTGCTGCTTGAGGGACCGGGTCTAGATTTTCCTTGGTACATACTGATATGAAATATTAATTAAGATGGAGCACATTTCTCTATCTTCACTGGTAATGTTACCTGATTCTGTTCAGAGAGGTCCTATCCTATCTTTATTTTTCGTACGGTAAATTTGGTAAAAGGCCTTGGGCTTTTCTTTCGCTTCACTAGCAACCTTAATTTCATGACCTCGGTTTGCTTGCCGTATCTCCCTCTACTTCTCTATTAAAATTCGCATACCGGTTACGTAAGTGTTCCTCTCTACTTTTTATTTTTCTATATATTCCTTTCCTTTGGCCTATGAGAGATTTTAATGTGTTGTTTAACCATCTTGGTTTTGAATTACTAGTTCAAAACGGTTTTGAAGGGATATATCTATCTTGGCCTCTATGTATTATATTTACTAACTGGTTATATTTCTCACTGCCCGGACGGCTCCTTGATACTGTCACCTGAACGACACTCCCACCTATATTCTGACATGGAATTAGCTACGTGAGGATTTATGACACCCAGCACACACACATTGAACACTTCCACCAAGAAAAGTTTCCCAGTACATTACACACGTCCACTGGCAGAGTCAAGGTCTGATCTGCAGTGGAACGCATGAAAGGGGCAACCAGACATTTGACAGTGAAAAATCAGTTGCATGTTTTCTTTTGCAGCTTTAAAAAAAAAAAAAAAAAAAAAAAAAAAAAAACTGAACTACTTCATACTCGAGGAAACAAGTATGAATACAAACGGAAAAAATCTAATTATCTGAATGTCCTTCATCCGAGCCTTTGTTGCCCCTTCCATTTCACTATACTTTATACTCACTTTGCCAAACAACACACCTTCTAACATCCTCACACCGACTCCTAAACTCGTTCATGGAGTGTTGAAAAAAAAAAAAAAAATGTGTAACCCAGTTAACCTATCCCTATTAAACTGCAAGAGGCAAGTATGTTTCTCTGCTCATACAGGAAGGAAAGTGACGGACATGATCAAACTGTGAAACAGTAGCGAACTTTTGTTCATTATGTACAGTAACCTCGAGGAAATTTCCGCCTTATACACCTGCCTGCCAGTTCGGATTTTTATGTGTAAGACAACCACTAGTGAGGCAGCAGCAGACACTCAAATGTCTGGTACCACTTTGTGGGAGGGGAAGAGGTTAAGGGAGGAGGATGGCTGAGCGAGCTGATAGGTCCTCATCTATCCCCATCCTTTTGACACAGTTACCAGACAGATGAATGTTGGCTACTGCTTCGCTACAGTTGTCTCACATTTATTATTTCGAAGATGTGGGCGAGTGTATAACACGGAACTTTCCTCGGGTGTACAGGGGACTTGTCATTCTGCCTGCTGTGGGCCAGTGCTGCCAAAACGCGGAAATACCGTCTGCTATGCGGATAAAACAGTCCACGGAACTGCACACTAAGTTTGGATGAGGACGCAGTAACCGCATCCTCACAAATGCGGACGAAACCATCCGCATCCCTTAATATATGCAATTTTACGTTGATTGCGTAATAAATAAACTTATATCACTTAATCCTAGTAGTATGATTACCCAGTACATTTTGTATATGGGTATCTATCTATCTCTATCTATAGCCCGACGCCCTAATCCCGCAAAGGGTGGCCGCAGACAAAACGCCTCCAAGTCACTCTGTCACCCACCATTTGACTCCCCTCCCCCCAACTCACCCCCCCCTCCCTCATATACCTCTCAACTCCATCCCTCCACCTCATCCTCGGTCTACCCCTCCCTCTCCCTCCCTCCACCTCACCTACATACACCCTCTTAGTCAGTCTTTCATTCTCCATTCTCTCCACATGTCCAAACCACCTCAGTGTATTTCTCCTAATCTTTTCAACCACATCCACATCTATCCCACAACGTTCCTTCACTTCTTCATTCGTCAACCTGTCCCTCCACGTTACTCCACATGCTCCTCTCAAGTAACTCATTTCCACTGCTCTCACTCTTGACTTGTTCCCCTCTTGCAATGTCCACGCCTCGCTTCCATACGTCAGGGTAGGGATCACAATACCATCATCCAGTGACTTCTTAACTTCCATACTCACCTCCCTATTTCTCATCACTGCTTTCAGTGTACCAACAACCTTTCTTTCCTGCTGTACCCTTTCACGTACTTCATCCCCCAAAGTTCCATCCTTACTCATCACACTACCCAAGTACTTGAATGCACTCACATTCTCCATATCCTCACCATCCAACCTCACTGCACACTCTGTGACTTCATTCCTCTCAAACACCATAACTTTACATTAACTTTCAGCTTCCTCCTCCTACACACTGTCCCAAATTCATTCACCAAACCTTGCAACTCCCATTCATCTTCACTCAACAATACTGTATCATCAGCAAACAGCAACACCGGAAGCTTCCAAATCTCACCCTCATTCATTAAGGCCACCCCCACATCCACTGCCCTACCTTGTACCTCCTTTACAACCCCATCCATATATATATTAAACAGCCATGGAGACATTACACACCCCTGTTTCAGTCCCACATTGAGATCAAAGAACTCACTCAGCTCACCATCCACTCGCACCGTAGCCCTAGCTCCCTTGTACATACTCTTCACAGCACTCAACAATTTCCCCTCCACTCCATATATTCTTAATACCTTCCACATACCTTGCCTATCTATTCTGTCATAAGCTTTCTCCAAGTCCATGAAGGCAGCATACACTTTCCTTCCCTTCTCTAGATACTTCTCCACTAAACATCTTAGAACAAATATCTGATCTACACACCCTTTTCCCTTCCTAAATCCCCCTTGTTCTTCTCCAACTAGCTCCTCTGTCATATGCCTAACCCTATCAATGAGTATTCTACCATATATTTTACCAGTCACACTAAGAAGGCAAATACCCCTATGGTTACCACATACTTCTCTCTCCCCTTTTCCTTTGTACAGAGGAACAATTATACCTGATTTCCAGTCCTCTGGAACCCTTCCCTCTTCCCAAGCCAATCTACACAACTTCCATATCCACTCCACAACAATCTCACCCCCATACCTAAGCATTTCACCACACACTCCATCAATTCCTGGGGCCTTTCCCAGCTTAATCTTCTTCATCGCTTCCACTACTTCCGACCTACTGATCTCTTCTTCCCTCCTCTCATCTCTTCTTCTCCCAGCCATTCCCCAACCACTTATACTCACACTGCTCTCACTCTCTACATTCAACAAATCCTCAAAGTGCTCCTTCCATCTCCTCAATTTCTCTCTTTTCTCCACCAACAATCTATTATTCCTATCTTTCACTCCCCTACTATTTCCCCTTTCACACTGCCTTACTTTCTTTACCTCCTTCCAAAACAATTTCTTACTCTCCCTCCATTTCACACTCAGATTCCTCCCAAACTCTTCATCCACTTTCTTCTTACTCTCCTTCACCAGTCTCTTAAATTCCCTTCTCCTGCTCACATATACCTCTCTCTTCTCTCTCTCATCTTCTCCCCTACCTCTACTCGCCAACCATTCACCATATGCCTTCTTCTTTTGTTCCACAGCTCGTTTCACCTCATCATTCCACCATGCTGTCCCTTGCACACCCTTGCATCTCCTCCTCACTCCACAAACTGCCTCACACGCTGCGCTTATCTCTTCCGTGAATATCTTACATACTTCTTCCACCCCTTCCATCTGCTCTAGCTCATACCTTCCCAATCTTTCTTCCACTATGCTCTTATACTCTGTCCTTTTCTCACTATCTTGCAATTTCTCCACTCTTCTCACAGGAGCTGCTTCCTCCTGTTTTCCCCTTCGCCTCCTCAACCACTTTCTTTGCAGCTCTACCTTGGCCATCACTAAGTGATGGTCCGAGACTCCATTCCCCCACCCTCTCCACACCCTTGCATCCAACACTTGTCTTCTCATTCGCTCATCCACACACACGTAGTCTATCATTGCCTTTCGTTCAACAAGTTCACCATCCATATATGGGTATGCACTGCATAATTATGCAACAAATGCATATTGCAGTCGTATCCTTCTGATAGGTTTTGCAGCTTGATGTGGACTGACAATCCATCACCATATGCCTGCTGGTACTTCCAATACTGATGCTGAGTGCATATTTTCAAAAGTAAACCTAAATAAAACCCCTCTCAGAAATACACTTTCGCCCTTCACACAGGCATCACTTGTGCTCGTATCAGAAGCTGTTACTGCTACAGAGGGTTGCCACCGTTGCGTTGTTTTTGACCTGTCCCGCCTCATGGTTGAGTTCGTTCAGCACCTCAGCAGAGAATAACTCCTACCTAGGGGCTTTGTTAATCATTTTAGTTTCCTATTGGCAGAGGTTTGGCAGTTTATGGGTATAGGCCTATCTTTATTTAACACGTTGAATACGTCAGAGACACTTTAATATATATATGTACCCATCTATTCTGTATAACGTTTTACATTAATTATTGGTATGTTGTACTTTACAGTTTTTATATCCAGTGGGTTATAATTATGTTGCATGGAAATACTGTCCGAATGGGGAGATTCATGGGTATCTTTTTAATCCTTACGTATAGTTTCACTTGGTATTCCCCTCAGGCATTTCATTTTCCTCTATAATCCATTAAGGAAAATATAGCGAGGATATCAAAGTGCGGATGAGGCGCCAACACTGCTGTGGGCCTTTTGATCTGACACTGCATGGGATAAGGCGATGATAGATGATAGAACAAGCGATGGTAGAAGGGCGATAAGCAATAGTAAAAAAAATTGTTATATTAGTAAAGTAAAGAGTTGCCCAGTTAGTAATGAAATAAATAACAGTAAATGCCAAGGTAAAGGCATAACAACTAGTAATAATCTGAAAGTGTACTACACAAACAGCCGGAGTTTACGTAATAAAATCGATGAACTGAGGGCTTTAATATGTACAGAGAAAATAGACTGCCGTTATTAGTGAAACTTGGATGAATAGACACTCGAAAATTTTTTGCAGAATATCAGATAAAAGGCTATAATATTTTTGTGTCGTCAAACCGTCTGGGAAGAAAGGGGGAAGGGGTAGCTATTTATGTAAAGGATTCATTAAACTGTTACAATAAAGGAGACATTAAAGTAAATAGGGACACAAAGTGTCTGGGTTGAAATTAGTAACAATAGGGAGAACAGTCTTAGGAGCTATTTACAGATGTCCTAAATTAAGTACAGCTGATAGTAAATACCTTTCGGAGGAAATTAGGAAAGCATCACAGTCCAGCTTAGTAATAATTGTAGGGGACCTTAATTTGCCAAGGATAGATTGGAGAAATCAGACAGGAGATGCAGAGTCAGGAATTTCTAGAGGTAGTACAGGATAATTTCCCTTATCAGTATATCAGGGAGCCCACCAGAGGTAATATTATACTAGATTTGCTTTTAACTAATAAAGAAAATGTCATTAGTGACATAGAGGTTGGTGGACGACTTGGTAATAGCAATCATGAAGAAATTAAGTTCAAATTTATTTGGGATGTCTGTTCCACTGAAAATACCTCCACCATTCCTAATTTTCGTCTAGGAGATTTCGATGGCTTAAGAGCTTACTTTCGAACGGTATTCCACAGGAAGATTAGCTATTTGAGAGAATGCCAGGTCAGTGGGGAACCCCAGGTCATAGGTGAAGGGCAGGAAACACGTGGGAATGTCCGTCAGGTGTCTGTGAGGGGGGAGGTGGTAGATGGGAATGTAGTCCAGGTGACGGGAATTAACTCAGCTCCAGTACTAAGCAGACGTTCGACCAGTGAGAAGTACTGCATAACGAGTTAGCAGATATAATACACGGAGGCCAAGATAGATATATCCCTTCAAAACCGTTTAAAACGAATAATTCAGAGCCAAGATGGTTAAACAACAGATTAGAATCTCTCATACGCCAAAGGAAAGGAATATATAGAAAAATAAAACGTGGAGAGGAACACTTACGTAACCGGTACACGATTTTAAGTCGAGAAGTAAAGAGGGAGATAAGAAAAGCAAAGAAAAGTTATGAAATTAAGGTTGCTAGTGAATCAAAAGAAAACCCCAAAGGTTTTTATCAAATGTACTGTACGAAAAATAAAGATAGGATAGGACCACTCAGAACAGAATCAGATGACATTACCAGTGAAGATAAAGAAATGTGCTCCATCCTAAATAATTATTTCATATCAGTATTCACCAAGGAAAATCTAGACCTGGTCCCTCAAGCAGCAAATATTTACGATCAGAATACGGAAAATATTCTTAGTAAAATAACCATTAGTAAGGAGGATGTATTGAAAGAAATTAATAAGTTAAAACCTCAAAAATCCCCAGGTCCGAACGATATATATGCAAAAATTATAAAAGAAACCAAAGAAGAATTATGTCAGCCACTTTTAACATTATTTAATGACTCTTTAAGTTCAGGAGAAATTCCAGAGGCGTGGAAGACCGCAAACGTAGTGCCCATCTTTCAAAAGGGTGATAAATCAGCTGTGTCGAATTATCGTCCGATAAGTCTAACGTCAATAGTAGGAAAAATGTTAGTCAATTTTGGCAAATAAGATTAGAGAACACTTAGAAAGATTTAATCTTATAAACGAAAGTCAGCACGGATTCAGGCAAGGACGATCCTGCCTCACAAACTTCTTGTCATTCTACTCGGAGGTCTATGAGGCAGTAGATAGCGATAAAGCTTATAATATTATTTATCTGGGCTTTAGTGAGGTTTTTGATAGGGTCCCACACGAAAGGTTAGTTAGATAGGTTCGAGCACACGGTATAGATGGCGATATCTTAAAATGGATTGAATCCTGGCTGAAAGGACTAAAATAGAGTATTAATAAATGGAACTAAGTCGGACTGGGGGTATAGATGGCGATATCTTAAAATGGATAGAATCCTGGCTGAAAGGACTAAAACAGAGAGTATTAATAAATGGAACTAAGTCGGACTGGGGATTAGTATCTAGCGGTGTACCACAGGGTTCAGTACTCGGTCCATTATTATTTATATTATATATAAATGATCTAGACTTAGGAGTCAATAGCAGCATCAGCAAATTTGCCGACGTTACAAAAATAGGGCGTATCATTAAGTCGACTGATGATTGCCATAACTTACAAAAGACCTCGATACATTGTCCAAATGGTCTAAAACTTGGCAAATGGACTTTAACGATGAAAGATGTAAAGTACTTAACGTAGGCAAGACCATTGGACACACTAAATACAGCTTAGATAACAAAGAAAGTAGCAAATCAGAAAGCGGGAGGGATCTAGGAGTTATGGTTATATAGTAACGACCATAAACCAAGGCAACAGTGTATAAATGCGAGAAATAAAGCAAATAGGGTCCTAGGATTTATTTCGAGAAGCGTGAGCAATAAATCATCAAAAGTAATACTGAAACTTTATCTAGCATTAATAAGGCCACATTTAGACTACGCAGTACAATTTTGGTGTCCTTACTATAGAATGGATATTAACTCGTTAGAAAAGTACATAGAAGAATGACAAAAATGATACATGACGTCCGGAACCTGTCATATCAAGACAGACTGAAAAGACTAAGTCTGCATTCACTAGAGAGGCGTAGAGTAAAGGGAGACTTAATTGAGGTGTTTAAGTGGATGAAGGGTATAAATAAGGGAGGTATTAGCAAGGTACTTAAAGTGAGCATACAGGATAGAACTAGAAATAATGGTTTCAAACTAGAAAAATTCCTTTTCAATAAGGAAATAGGTAGAAATTGGTTTGGTAATAGAGTAGTAGACGAATGGAATAAGATACCTAGTAAAGTAGTTGCTGCCTCTTCCATTGAGAGTTTCAAGCATAGGCTAGATAAGCATATGACAAATAAGGTGGATATAGAAAAAAGAAAATCTTATAACCAATACTAATTCATAATTTTTCCTTTCCAGGTTACACTATGATAGTCTCTATTCTCCTTTCACACTTTCCTATAAAATGTCCACGCCAGTTTTTCTATACTGCGTGGTGTTCTTACTTTTTCCGCCGGCTTCGGCTGGAGGGCTTGGAGGGCGGGGGAGAGCCTTCTTGTTTGCTGTCCTTATCTCTTTCCAGTAGTTCAGTTACTCTTGTAGGAGCTGCCTAGCATGGGCCAACCGGCCTACTGCAGTTATCCTCTCTTCTTATGTTCTTATAAAATTGTCTGGTATGGTTTAAGTCGATCATATTTTAAACATGCGATCAGATACGACTATATTGGGGGAGGCGGTGGCTGAATCGGTAGAGAAGCGGCCTGCAGTCCTGATGGACCCAGGTTCGAATCCTGGCTGGGGCAGGGAACAGTTTAAGGATTTGAATTTCATAAAAGCAGACTTTCCTGATCTACCAGATGACCCGCCAACATGTCATAAAAGTACCCCCGCTAATACCAGTACACCAGTCCTGTATGAGACAGCCCTAGCATGTATTCAGTATGGACGGTGGTTGTTAGCGCCGAAGTGGTGACATGTAGAGAGGTGTATGGTATGTAGGAGGACTACTGGGCCTTGAAAGCAGGCTGTGAAGCCTATGCCCAGAGTCGGACACACACACACAAAAAAAAATAAAAATAAAAATAAAATAATATGCAGCAGATGGGATGATAATCTTATGGAGATATGTGTGACGTTCGAACAGGCAGATGTTTGGATATGGACTTTAACGCTCAGGATCATTACTATTAACCCGTACAATCCCGCCGTCGGCATGGTGTCGACAGTAAAAAAAAAATTCACTTAATCCCACCGACGTGATGGTGCCGACAGCAAAATTCGAGCCCTGTAACATCTCAAAATGCTTCAGTCTAGCTAATTTTTTGCTAAGTAGTACCTTAACGTATTGGCAACACTGTGCCGAAGCACTTGTAGCACGAGTTTGGTTCTGGGTGGGTGGGTATCATCAGATCAGTTGGCCAACTTGGCCATTGTCTGTCATAGTGTCAGGGTGTTGCGAAAAAGTGTCTGGGATTGGGTGGGTATAAAATTGCAAAAATGCTTGGGATGGTACGGGTTAATGTTGTTAGAGCTTATATGAAACAATATAGAATGCTTTCAGTATGAAGATGATATTACATGAGATTGATTATAAAGTCAGCCAAACACATGCGAAAATACAGTTTTGTCCTCTTTAAATCACATCCCTTGCCTCCATCATTCCTCATCTCTCACACGTTCATAGTCGCGGTTTGACATCATCCCCTTTTTCCCTTATTAATTTTAGTTTAAGCACAGTATGGAAAGTAATCATACTAAAGGCTTCATTGAGCTTCACTTTACCTCATTCAGCTATGCTCGAGTATTCATAAAGTAACTGTTAGTGAAGAATCAGTTATTGTAACCATTATATGAAGTTTATTTACCCATCCAGAATTAATGTTCCAGTTCCTATTCCTGTCCGCTCTTCATCCGTATTCCTCTCCCTTCCACCCGTCTCTATTAGATCTAAACCTCCTTGATCCTCCTCACGTTATTCCCATCTCCCACTTCGATTTGCTTTCCTTTACCCCATCCCAGTCACCACGATCCCAGTTTCAATCCACTTTACCTGCTTCGTTTCACTTATTATTTTTGTGAACACGATTGTCAGTAGCGGATATCAAATTCACAGTTGTGGAAATATAACAAACACAATACTATGAACATAAAACTGTCAACACTATCACACCCATACAGCCATCATGCTTATAGGGCACATCTATTGGTACTACCAGACTTAGTGGTAGGTGGTGGCGACCATCAGGTCACTTAATGTAATGCTGCATGAGTACTTCTTTTTTCACCTTTATCATTCATTTCCTGTGTCTGCCCTCCTCTCTTCCAATTTCTCTCATCCTTCTTGCTACATTTTCTTTCTCTTCTTTCCATTTCAGATGGGTGGACATTGAGCGACGAGCCTAATGGTTTCCTGTCACCAGGGAAGCCATTTGGAACTTTGGGTTTTAACCATGTAACCAAATAACGGGTGAGATGGAGCATGTTATGGTGCCCCAGATAACCAGGTGGAGATACAAGCGGCATCCATCCAGAGACCAATCCTCCACACTCTTTACCATGTCTCGTTCTGATGAGGTGCTGTCCCACTGCAGAGGAGCATTTGTTCATTGCACGAAACAGTCCTGTATGCGCCGGGCCTGGTCGTTTTGGCCGTAAGTCATTTAGCTCCTAAAGTTCAAACTGGGAAATGGCCGAATCGCCTAACGGCCTGAACTGTATACAACCAAAACAACCAAACCTCATTAAGATGCCATTGCTGAACTTTTGTTCATCACAACATCATGGAACATAATATCTCTCAACTTACCATACAGCTGGATGCCATAAATATATATATATATATATATATATATATATTGTTACATAGCCTATGATTTCATCATCCTTTGTATAATTTTAATGTACAGTATGCTGCATGTTTGATCACGATTCGCCTCGTGGCTTCCATAGTGACCAAGCTTCCGTGTTCTACCTCACTCCCCCCTTCTCCCCTTATAGTAGAGTAAGTCGTTTTTTTTGTTGTTCAGAGCAGGAGTGTCAACTCTTTGTCCCCTATTGCTTCATTTGCGCGTCCTTCTTACAAGTTGTATCAAGTTCTGCCGGCCCCTATATAATGAGCTGTTTCTGCATTAATGGCCACTTAGATCTACTCCTCATTTTGTTCACATCT
Organism: Coenobita brevimanus; assembly: GCF_032717465.1. Lineage (NCBI taxonomy): Eukaryota > Metazoa > Arthropoda > Malacostraca > Decapoda > Coenobitidae > Coenobita > Coenobita brevimanus. The sequence goes on from NW_027644370.1 coordinate 23,632, forward strand.
CTGTCCTCCCCTGTACAGTTGTTATTATTTTTGTGAGTGCTCAGGAAGTCTCCAACCATCTAGCTGCTGTGTAAATTGAGTATGAGTGTTGCTGCATTTTTTCTTGTGCTGTATAGCATAAGGTGTTAATTCGTAGGCCTAGTGAGGTTTTTGTGATTAATGTAAAGTTTTTGCTGTCAGCCAGTAGTAATAATATTTTGTATCTGTAATAATATATCTTGCATTCACTGAGCATTATCCGGTTTTCTCATTTTATCAGGGCTGACTTAGATAAATTTACTCTTGCTAATTTCGTGTTAATAGAGGCTATTGCAGTTAACCATATATTTAACCTGTTTTTTGCCATTACATTATCCTTATGAGTCCTGAATGTTTTGTTGTTAGTTTGAGCATTAAACTTTAACTTGTAATTTTATCTAACTCTTTTGTTTTGAACCTGGAACTTTGCGGGACAGTTTTCTCTGTTCTGTAACAATATATATTTATATATATGGAATATCAACACCAGAGCTTGTAGGAACATCTTTAATGGTGATGTTTCGCAGTATCTCAATGCATCTCTATTTACCAATAACGCGTAAAATGTGACTGTTGATATTTGCAATAATGAACTTTTTAAGGAGCATGACGTAGTTTCCCGCCTCAGTAGTGAACAGATATGTAAATTACTAAATTTAGCTGTAAATGGCTGCATATTTTATTCAATGAACAAGTCTACAGACAAGTAGATGGGGTAGCAACAGGAAACCATTTTCCCTCAACATTAAACAACATTTTCTTAAGCTTTCATGGGCAGTTGCTTGCCTGTGGTTGTTTGGTTTACTTGGCCAGACAGACCTGTGTTATTCAACAACAGCTACCAGGGTTCGCAACGCACTTCCTTCCTCCCCTCCACCATGCCTGACTCCTTCCCTCCTGTCTTCTCTCTATTACCACTCCTCCCTGCGGTTGTCTTTCTAATACAAAATATTTCTTAATTTACACTATGTTTACCTGTAAGTCAGCTTCTATGGTGGTACAAATCTAAACTGGCGGCTAGGGTGTGGCGACTTTGATGCATGGTCGTGAGGAGTGTAGACGTGTTTTTCGTTGGCTCTTCTCTAGTTTTCAGGGCTGCCTCACTGGCATTAGCTTTTCTTTTCACCCTTCTGGTGATGTTAGGCTAGTTAGTTTCTAATTTTCCTACCCTCCCTATTAGTTTGGGACAGTAGGTGTCTGTTCTACTAAACTGAGTTTACCTTTGCTTATCGCCCACGGAGGGTCCCCCCCACTGAGCGTTCTGGGACGTGAATAAACACTGTCGGGCCTCCCTGGAGTGGTTTGAGAGGGCAGCCTCAGACTTGGGTGTCTGGACCCCAGTCATTCGTCCCTTGCTCGTCTTTCCTTCTTCTTCCCACTACCCCCATTAGGGGAGCTGGTTACTATGGCGAACGCCCCTGCTGCCTTTCCTCCCTTCAAGGGGGGAGGTAGTCCTGACTGATCCCCGACTGCTGCACGGACAGACAGCCCCGAGACTGAACGGCCCCAGACACGTACCCGGCTTGACATCAATGTAAAAAACGCCGAGTTTGTACAGATTCATGCGGTTGGTTCCACTACCCTGTCCAGCCTCAATCCCTTTATCATCAAGAATGTGATTGATGGGTGTGCAGGTGAGGCGGAACAAGTGAAAAAACTTGCGAGTGGAGACCTTCTTGTAAAAACCAAGAATTCAGCCCAGGTCAAGGATTTGCTTAAACTGAGGAAGTTCCATTGTCACGATGTCCAAACAACGATCCCCCACTCCATGAATTCCTGCAAGGGTGTTATCACCTGCAGGGATCTTGTGCTTATGGAGGAAGAAGAAATTGTACAGGAGCTTTCTCAGCAAGATGTCATAGAGGTGAGGTTCATTACCAGATTCTCGGAAGGCATAAGGACGACGACCGCAACAGTTGTTCTCACTTTTGGCAAAGTATCTCTTCCAGCCAATGTGAAGGTTGGATACGAAATTGTAAATGTTAGACCATACATCCCGAACCCCTTCGTTATTCAAAATGTCAGCTCTATGGACACCATGAAAAGGGTTGTCAGGCTTCCAACACTGTGTGTGGCAAGTGTGCTTCTGTAGGTCACTCTGCTGACAACTGTACATCCGAGACTGAGTGCTGCTTTCACTGCAAGGATGCTCACTCCACCTCCTCGAGGGCTTGTCCCATGTGGAAGGAGGAGAAGAAGGTCTGCACAGTGAAAGCGACACAGGGCATTTCCTTCTATGATGCTAGGAAGGTGAAGGAGTTGCATGCAACTCCCAAGCCTAATATCTCCTATGCATCGGCGGTTATGTCCTGTCCCGTGATGTGCACCGTTGAGACACAGACTGACCTAACATTCGCTCCTCATGCCCCATACCCTACCTCTCAGTCTAAGCCTCCTGTACGCTCCAACTCTCTTACGGATATCCCTTTTGCTACTTCCTACTCCCAGGCTGCCACTGCTCCTTTGCAGTTAGTGCGGTCAAAATCGAAGCCAGACAAGTCTGACAAAATTAACTTGACCACCCTCACTAAACAGTCACATCCTCATGTCCTTCCCGCTCCTGGACCAGCGAGGGAGAGAAAGAAAAGCTCTTCCTCGGTGGAGTTTGGGAGCCTCGTTATTGATGAGACTATGGAGATCTCCACAAACAAGCACCAGGATAGGTCCCCGGTAGTCGCTCGCCTGCTGGCAGGCGACAAAAAAAGACCAAGCACACTGGCCCCCAACAAAAATCTTAAAACGCCGCATTCACTCTATTACAGTGGAATTGTAGAGGTATTGGGAATAAGTTACCAAATATAGCAACCTTGCTTTCACTACACAGGCCAGATGTTGTTTGTTTACAGGAGACGCACCTGGAGGATCACCCTGATCCTCCACAGTTCAAACACTACCACTCATATAGAAGATATGAAGGTCACGGAGTTGCCATTTACACACACAAATCACACCCACAAACGGAAGTGATTCTAAATTCCACTCTGGAAGCTGTCACGTGCAGAGTAAAATTTAATAACACGTATCTGTCTATTTGTTCTCTCTACTGTCCTCCACATGGCCCCATTGATAGTGATGCTTTAAATTCATTTTTTGAACATCTCCCTGGAAATAAGTTAGTGTTGGGCGATTTTAACGCCCATCACTATCAATGGGGTACCTTGAGGATTGATGGTCATGGGGAGCAAGTAGCTGACCTAATACTACAGTCCAACCTCTGTCTTCTGAACGATGGTAGAGTGACTCTTGTAGATGATCGTATTGGTAACTTTTCGGCCATTGACTTATCTTTGGCCTCCCTGGTATACATCAAGATTTCTCATGGGACCCTTACGACAACTCCTTGGGAAGTGATCATTTACCCATCTGTCTTTCTTATACACGTGACATCATTTCGGACCCTCCACCTCCAAAATTTTACTATAATAAAGCAGATTGGGGATCCTTCTCAAGGACTCCCAATTTAGATATATCTGGGGAGACCATAGATGTTAAGGTCGAAAATACAACTACTTCCATATTACACGCAGCTGAGGCTGCTATTCCCAAGACTTCTACAGTTCATGCGAAGCATAGAGCACATTGGTGGATGACGGATTGCCGACAAGCATTAAGAAAATGCAATAGGAGATACAGGATTTTTGATAGTCAGCCCACTGAGAAAATTTTATTGCATACAAACAGGCATGGGCTGAGGCAAGGAGAATAATAAGAAGGGCCAAACATGACTCCTGGCGGTCCTTTGTGTCCACTGTGACTCGCACAACACCATTACGTAAAGTCTGATCCACTATAAGAATATTAAATAATAAAGGCCCATATTTCCCTGTCACCACCCTTCAGGTTAATAATAACATTTATGACGAGCCCGTGGACATTGCTAACATCCTCGCCAGGAGTTTTTCTCATGTAAGTAGCTCAGCCAATTACGACCCGCGTTTTCAACACCATAAACGCATGGCTGAGCTACAGATATTAGACTTTGCCACAGAAGACATAGACTCCCCGTACAACAAAGAGTTTACACTAGATGAACTGCTCCTTGCCCTTAAATCCTGTAAAGACACCAGCCCTGGACCAGACACCATCATGTACGGTATGATCCAGCATCTTAATCAGGACAACCTAATTAAGATGTTAGCATTGTACAATGAGATTTGGGCATCTCGAACGTTCCCAAACTCATGGCACTTTGTGCACGTCATACCGATACCCAAAGAGGCTGGTCGTCTTATGAATCCCACTTTATTTCGTCCTATTGTGTTGACTTCTTGCCTATGTAAGGTCATGGAACGTATGGTAAATAATAGGCTTCTTTTTTGTTTTAGAGTCGAAGAATTTGTTAAATGATCAATAATGTGGCTTCCGTAAATACAGAAGTTCACTAGATCATTTAATGAATTTGGAGCATTGTATTGCAGAGGCATTTGCCAATAAAGAATTTATTATAGGGGTGTTCTTGGACATCCATAAAGCCTATGACATGACATGGCAACACGGTATACTAATGAAGCTCTATGCTTATGGTTTAAGAGGAAATTTGCTTATTTTTATTTAAAATTTCTTAAGGGACAGGATTTTCTCCGTCAAATTGCCCCGTAACGTAACATCGGATATATTTATCCAGGAAAGCGGTGTGTTGCAGTGAAGTGTGCTTAGTCCTACATTATTTAGTATTATGATCAATGATATTCTGTCATCAGCTCCCATCCCGAGGAATCTTAAGTACTCGCTCTACGCTGACGATTGTGCAATATGGCACTCTTCCCGTAATGCACAATTTTCGGCTGGCCGGATTCAAGCAGCCCTTGACTCTGTCCACCTATGGGCCTTGCAGTGGGGATTTAAGTTTTCCATCCGTAAGTGTGCCACTGTAGTCTTCACTAATCGTAACGTACCTAATTTGTGCTTAACTTTGGATAATCAGGCGGTACCTTTTCAAAATTCTGTAAAAATTTAAGGAATACATTTTGATCATAGAATGAATTTTAAACTTCACGTTAATACTTTGCTTGCTCATTGTGATAAACCGTTAAATGTCCTCAAGTACCTAGCGGTTACTACCTGGGGTGCCGACAGAAAATCTTTATTAATGGTGTATAAGTCCCTTATTCGACTGAAGCTAGACCATGGCGCACATGTGTATGGCTCGGCATCCGATGCCACGCTGAAAGGATTGGATGCGCTACAGAATAAATGTTTGCGAATGTGTCTTGGAGCCGTCCGGTGTACCCGTGTGGCTCATATGGAAGTGGAGGCAAATGTGCCTCCCCTTCATATTCGCCGTGACCACCTGGCCTTGTCCTACGGCGTAAGGACATTTAGGAAAAGTAATATCGGCAATGTGGCCTGTACCCCCCTGCATCAATACCACCGCCTTCTGCGGGGGGTGCATCGGCCACTTGCCGTTCGCCTCCACTTACTGACTCAGGAGCTTGGTGTGGACCCCAGTGACTGTGACAAGTTGGTGTTAAAAAATATAGTGCCTTGGGAGCCACCTGGCTTTACCGTTTGATGTTACATGGCTCCCAGCACCAAAGGCCAAGGCGCCAGAGGCGGAGGTCCACCACTTGTTTCGTAACGTCATTTGTCACTTGGGGTCCCACCACTTGTTTCGTAACATCATTTGTCACTTGGGGTCCCACCACTTGTATACCGACGGCTCCAAGTCGAATGAATGTGTGGGTGCAAGTGTGTGGTCGACTGAATGTGCCCTCGGGTATTGGTTGCCGACTCATACATCTGTGTTTACCTCAGAACTTTTTGCTATTGACAAAGCCATAGACTATGCTCTCAGTTCTAGGCATGACTCATTTGTCATATTTTTGGATTCAAAATCAGCCCTTCAGGCAATTGCATCTTGCACTACGGACTCTCACGAGATCCAGGGCCGCATCGTTAATAAGTTGCATTCATGCAACAAGTCATTCACGCTGATCTGGGTGCCTGGTCATTGTCGTATCTACGGCAATGAGCAGGCTGACTTACTTGCAAAGTTGGCTGTAGAGCTCGAGGAGATTTGGGATGTTCCTCGTGATCTACAGTTGAGTCTCTCTCTCGGATAGAAATCAATAAATCTTCTGTGGCAAGGTCAATGGACCAGACTAAATATTCCAACTTGTAAGCCGCACCTGGGCGACTGGAACACCGCCAACCGTCCCAGTCACCTTGAAGAAAAAGTGTTGGCATGGTTACGGCTCAATGCCACCTTTTTAACTCACATGAAACCATATATGGAAAGATGCTTCCCACCGCACTGTGACATCCGTGATGCGGTGTTATCTATCAGTCATATCATCCTGCGCTGTCGGCGATTTATTCGTGAATGTGCTTCACTTATAAATTACTGCGGCACAGTAGACATCCCCTTCACCCTTTCCACCATCCTGGGTGATGGGGACATTGTTATGATTGATAAATTGATGGCTTCCTTGAGAGAGACCGGACTGATCAGAGTGATGTGACTTTTTTACTATATGGTTTTGTTTTTTATCGACTGTAATTATGTATATATTGTACTAATAATTAGGGTTGACAGTTGACATATTTGAAATACTTCCTCCTTCCCACTGATCTATTTCTAATATTGATGTCCCATACATTAAACCCCGTTCCTCGACTGACAGTCACCAGCTGATGAGTGTAAGTGTTCAATATAGAAAGGTATTGGGCACTTGCAGTTGATGGTGGTCTGTTGGGCGAGGTTCTTCACTTTCTGTACAAATTATGTAAATACAGTATACCATCTTGCTTAAGTTATTCTAATTAGGGCTGACAGCTGACGTATATGGAAATGTTCCTGACTCGTCTGGTTCCCTTTCATATATTGATGTCCCCTATATTAGGTTGTGCCTCGACTGACAGTCACCAGGTGATGAGTGCAGGTATGTCATGTAGAAAGGCATTACATATCTGCAGTCGATGGTGTTCTGTTAGTCGAGGTATTTTTACCATTAGTGTAGGTCTAGCTATTTGTCTCTGTAGGATTTAGTATAGGTTAGCGATTTGTCTGTTAGGTGATCAATTTTAGGGTCTTTAGATTAGTTTTTCTCTATAATATAAAGTATAAAAAATATAAAACCCCCAAAAAAAATAAAAAAATAAAATAAAATAATTATATATATATGTACGTTTGCATGAAAGTGTGTCTGTATGTATGCATGGAAGTGTGTGTATATATATATATATATATATATATATATATATATATATATATATATATATATATCCGGCCTTAGTAACCAGGGGCTTTGGCCCCAATGGTTGATAGGCCAGGAAAAAAAAAAGAAAAAAAAAAAAGGGTGCGGCGCGACCCTCTGTACAGTGATGCCATGTTTTCCAAACCCGCGATGTGAAACGCCTGTTATATATGTAAAAGGCATCACAAATACGATAAACATATATGCATATATTGTTAACGTGTGTATTGTAATATATGAAAGAACAGTAAATTTATTATGCATAAAAATATTTACACAGCTGTACAGAATCGTGGCATAAATATTTTACAGTGTTGCTAAAAAAAATGTAGTCACCTTTATTTGGTTTTACCGTATTTCTGGAGTGGGTAATAATGTCACAATTATGATTATAAGGTAATGTGCAAGAATATAAGTAAAAATATGCCAATTTCTTAGTAAAAAAAAAAAAATTATACATTTAATCCTCATGAGCGGCAACATTCAGACCCAGTCTGACCCGGCCACAGCCTACTCGTGTACTCACTTTCCTTTGTGTCCTTGACTCAGACAGGATGGAAGTTCAACCAGCCCACTCCTCGCATCTACAAAGTCAAGCTAAGGAAACTGTCTTCAATGTAAGGCAGTATTTTCAGAAGGAGAAAGAGAATGGAATTCTTGATGACATTTCGAAGGCTACCTTTCATTGTCACTCTCACATCTTCTGATGAGAATTCATCGTAACTCTTCTGTGAGAGATAGAGGATTTGGCCTGCTGGGGACACCTCTTCAAAAAAAAAAAAAAAAAAAATGCGCCAAGACTTTTACCTCCTGGGTGGTGTGGAAATAAAGTCAAATTTACAATATGTAAAATATAATGTAAAAGAAAATAACCATAATGTATCCTAAACATCATAGATGAGAGAGAGAGAGAGAGAGGGGGGGGGAGAAGGCAGGCCAGGGGAGGTGTGAGGGAGAGATTGAGGAAGGGAGGGAAGGAAGGAGGGAGAGAGTGACTGAATGAAAACAAATTATGGCGCCACACCAGCGAGGTCATCTGGCGACAAATGAAAAACAATAATAAATATTTTTAAATAAAATTAGATGTAATAGAAAATAAAGAAATGAAAGCATAAGTTTGTAAGTCACTCATAAAAGAAACAAAATTCCCCAGAGTGACACATCTCCCCCCAGGAGAGAGAGAGAGAGAGAGAGAGAGAGAGGGGGGGGGGGATCACGCGTATGGAAAACGTGGCAACACTGTACAGAGCGTCGTGCCCCACCCTAGCCGCCAGTTTAGATTTGTCCTACCATAACATCTATATTCTTTTTCCATAACCACAGTATTATTACCTCCATTCTCTTCCCCTATTACCTCTCTACTTATCGAACAAAAGCAGATATTCGAAACAACGATGTACAGTATATCGCGCACTGATATTGTTTTGGATAAGTGGTTCTCCACCTATGGATCGCGATCCATGAAGGTGGGCCACGGGATAAATTTCAATGATTGCAGGGACATACAAGAGGACTTATGTGTTCGGTATATTTATTTACTATACTGAAATGATGATTATCACTATTTGCATTGCCATTAGTACAATAGGCTGTATATAGGTTGCTCAATATATATATATATATATATATATATATATATATATATATATATATATATATATTTGCGGAACGTTAAAACAGCTGTCACCTCTATGACGGCCATTATATAATAATAATAAAAAAAAAAAAAGGTGACGCCCCTTGATCATAACTTTTTCTCTCCCTCCTCATACCGCACCTCTCACCATACAGTGAATACACAGTAATGACCAGGGTGGCAGATTCACAATAATGCTTAACCACTTCACAGATACTGACATATTTCTCACAGTTAACCTGATTTTGCTAGATGACTGAGAGCATTTTATTTTTAATTATCAGAATTTTTGTTCTGAAGTGTATATCTATTTGATATTATATGTACCCATCTATTCTGTATAACGTTTTACATTAATTATTGGTATGTTGTACTTTACAGTTTTTATATCCAGTGGGTTATAATTATGTTGCATGGAAATACTGTCCGAATGGGGAGATTCATGGGTATCTTTTTAATCCTTACGTATAGTTTCACTTGGTATTCCCCTCAGGCATTTCATTTTCCTCTATAATCCATTAAGGAAAATATAGCGAGGATATCAAAGTGCGGATGAGGCGCCAACACTGCTGTGGGCCTTTTGATCTGACACTGCATGGGATAAGGCGATGATAGATGATAGAACAAGCGATGGTAGAAGGGCGATAAGCAATAGTAAAAAAAATTGTTATATTAGTAAAGTAAAGAGTTGCCCAGTTAGTAATGAAATAAATAACAGTAAATGCCAAGGTAAAGGCATAACAACTAGTAATAATCTGAAAGTGTACTACACAAACAGCCGGAGTTTACGTAATAAAATCGATGAACTGAGGGCTTTAATATGTACAGAGAAAATAGACTGCCGTTATTAGTGAAACTTGGATGAATAGACACTCGAAAATTTTTTGCAGAATATCAGATAAAAGGCTATAATATTTTTGTGTCGTCAAACCGTCTGGGAAGAAAGGGGGAAGGGGTAGCTATTTATGTAAAGGATTCATTAAACTGTTACAATAAAGGAGACATTAAAGTAAATAGGGACACAAAGTGTCTGGGTTGAAATTAGTAACAATAGGGAGAACAGTCTTAGGAGCTATTTACAGATGTCCTAAATTAAGTACAGCTGATAGTAAATACCTTTCGGAGGAAATTAGGAGAGCATCACAGTCCAGCTTAGTAATAGTTGTAGGGGACCTTAATTTGCCAAGGATAGATTGGAGAAATCAGACAGGAGATGCAGAGTCAGGAATTTCTAGAGGTAGTACAGGATAATTTCCCTTATCAGTATATCAGGGAGCCCACCAGAGGTAATATTATACTAGATTTGCTTTTAACTAATAAAGAAAATGTCATTAGTGACATAGAGGTTGGTGGACGACTTGGTAATAGCAATCATGAAGAAATTAAGTTCAAATTTATTTGGGATGTCTGTTCCACTGAAAATACCTCCACCATTCCTAATTTTCGTCTAGGAGATTTCGATGGCTTAAGAGCTTACTTTCGAACGTTATTCCACAGGAAGATTAGCTATTTGAGAGAATGCCAGGTCAGTGGGGAACCCCAGGTCATAGGTGAAGGGCAGGAAACACGTGGGAAAGTCCGTCAGGTGTCTGTGAGGGGGGAGGTGGTAGATGGGAATGTAGTCCAGGTGACGGGAATTAACTCAGCTCCAGTACTAAGCAGACGTTCGACCAGTGAGAAGTACTGCATAACGAGTTAGCAGATATAATACACGGAGGCCAAGATAGATATATCCCTTCAAAACCGTTTAAAACGAATAATTCAGAGCCAAGATGGTTAAACAACAGATTAGAATCTCTCATACGCCAAAGGAAAGGAATATATAGAAAAATAAAACGTGGAGAGGAACACTTACGTAACCGGTACACGATTTTAAGTAGAGAAGTAAAGAGGGAGATAAGAAAAGCAAAGAAAAGTTATGAAATTAAGGTTGCTAGTGAATCAAAAGAAAACCCCAAAGGTTTTTATCAAATGTACTGTACGAAAAATAAAGATAGGATAGGACCACTCAGAACAGAATCAGATGACATTACCAGTGAAGATAAAGAAATGTGCTCCATCCTAAATAATTATTTCATATCAGTATTCACCAAGGAAAATCTAGACCTGGTCCCTCAAGCAGCAAATATTTACGATCAGAATACGGAAAATATTCTTAGTAAAATAACCATTAGTAAGGAGGATGTATTGAAAGAAATTAATAAGTTAAAACCTCAAAAATCCCCAGGTCCGAACGATATATATGCAAAAATTATAAAAGAAACCAAAGATGAATTATGTCAGCCACTTTTAACATTATTTAATGACTCTTTAAGTTCAGGAGAAATTCCAGAGGCGTGGAAGACCGCAAACGTAGTGCCCATCTTTCAAAAGGGTGATAAATCAGCTGTGTCGAATTATCGTCCGATAAGTCTAACGTCAATAGTAGGAAAAATGTTAGTCAATTTTGGCAAATAAGATTAGAGAACACTTAGAAAGATTTAATCTTATAAACGAAAGTCAGCACGGATTCAGGCAAGGACGATCCTGCCTCACAAACTTCTTGTCATTCTACTCGGAGGTCTATGAGGCAGTAGATAGCGATAAAGCTTATAATATTATTTATCTGGGCTTTAGTGAGGTTTTTGATAGGGTCCCACACGAAAGGTTAGTTAGATAGGTTCGAGCACACGGTATAGATGGCGATATCTTAAAATGGATTGAATCCTGGCTGAAAGGACTAAAATAGAGTATTAATAAATGGAACTAAGTCGGACTGGGGGTATAGATGGCGATATCTTAAAATGGATAGAATCCTGGCTGAAAGGACTAAAACAGAGAGTATTAATAAATGGAACTAAGTCGGACTGGGGATTAGTATCTAGCGGTGTACCACAGGGTTCAGTACTCGGTCCATTATTATTTATATTATATATAAATGATCTAGACTTAGGAGTCAATAGCAGCATCAGCAAATTTGCCGACGTTACAAAAATAGGGCGTATCATTAAGTCGACTGATGATTGCCATAACTTACAAAAAGACCTCGATACATTGTCCAAATGGTCTAAAACTTGGCAAATGGACTTTAACGATGAAAGATGTAAAGTACTTAACGTAGGCAAGACCATTGGACACACTAAATACAGCTTAGATAACAAAGAAAGTAGCAAATCAGAAAGCGGGAGGGATCTAGGAGTTATGGTTATATAGTAACGACCATAAACCAAGGCAACAGTGTATAAATGCGAGAAATAAAGCAAATAGGGTCCTAGGATTTATTTCGAGAAGCGTGAGCAATAAATCATCAAAAGTAATATTGAAACTTTATCTAGCATTAATAAGGCCACATTTAGACTACGCAGTACAATTTTGGTGTCCTTACTATAGAATGGATATTAACTCGTTAGAAAAGTACATAGAAGAATGACAAAAATGATACATGACGTCCGGAACCTGTCATATCAAGACAGACTGAAAAGACTAAGTCTGCATTCACTAGAGAGGCGTAGAGTAAAGGGAGACTTAATTGAGGTGTTTAAGTGGATGAAGGGTATAAATAAGGGAGGTATTAGCAAGGTACTTAAAGTGAGCATACAGGATAGAACTAGAAATAATGGTTTCAAACTAGAAAAATTCCTTTTCAATAAGGAAATAGGTAGAAATTGGTTTGGTAATAGAGTAGTAGACGAATGGAATAAGATACCTAGTAAAGTAGTTGCTGCCTCTTCCATTGAGAGTTTCAAGCATAGGCTAGATAAGCATATGACAAATAAGGGGTGGATATAGAAAAAAGAAAATCTTATAACCAATACTAATTCATAATTTTTCCTTTCCAGGTTACACTATGATAGTCTCTATTCTCCTTTCACACTTTCCTATAAAATGTCCACGCCAGTTTTTCTATACTGCGTGGTGTTCTTACTTTTTCCGCCGGCTTCGGCTGGAGGGCTTGGAGGGCGGGGGAGAGCCTTCTTGTTTGCTGTCCTTATCTCTTTCCAGTAGTTCAGTTACTCTTGTAGGAGCTGCCTAGCATGGGCCAACCGGCCTACTGCAGTTATCCTCTCTTCTTATGTTCTTATAAAATTGTCTGGTATGGTTTAAGTCGATCATATTTTAAACATGCGATCAGATACGACTATATTGGGGGAGGCGGTGGCTGAATCGGTAGAGAAGCGGCCTGCAGTCCTGATGGACCCAGGTTCGAATCCTGGCTGGGGCAGGGAACAGTTTAAGGATTTGAATTTCATAAAAGCAGACTTTCCTGATCTACCAGATGACCCGCCAACATGTCATAAAAGTACCCCCGCTAATACCAGTACACCAGTCCTGTATGAGACAGCCCTAGCATGTATTCAGTATGGACGGTGGTTGTTAGCGCCGAAGTGGTGACATGTTGAGAGGTGTATGGTATGTAGGAGGACTACTGGGCCTTGAAAGCAGGCTGTGAAGCCTATGCCCAGAGTCGGACACACACACAAAAAAAAAAATAAAAATAAAAATAAAATAATATGCAGCAGATGGGATGATAATCTTATGGAGATATGTGTGACGTTCGAACAGGCAGATGTTTGGATATGGACTTTAACTCTCAGGATCATTACTATTAACCCGTACAATCCCGCCGTCGGCATGGTGTCGACAGTAAAAAAAAAATTCACTTAATCCCACCGACGTGATGGTGCCGACAGCAAAATTCGAGCCCTGTAACATCTCAAAATGCTTCAGTCTAGCTAATTTTTTGCTAAGTAGTACCTTAACGTATTGGCAACACTGTGCCGAAGCACTTGTAGCACGAGTTTGGTTCTGGGTGGGTGGGTATCATCAGATCAGTTGGCCAACTTGGCCATTGTCTGTCATAGTGTCAGGGTGTTGCGAAAAAGTGTCTGGGATTGGGTGGGTATAAAATTGCAAAAATGCTTGGGATGGTACGGGTTAATGTTGTTAGAGCTTATATGAAACAATATAGAATGCTTTCAGTATGAAGATGATATTACATGAGATTGATTATAAAGTCAGCCAAACACATGCGAAAATACAGTTTTGTCCTCTTTAAATCACATCCCTTGCCTCCATCATTCCTCATCTCTCACACGTTCATAGTCGCGGTTTGACATCATCCCCTTTTTTCCCTTATTAATTTTAGTTTAAGCACAGTATGGAAAGTAATCATACTAAAGGCTTCATTGAGCTTCACTTTACCTCATTCAGCTATGCTCGAGTATTCATAAAGTAACTGTTAGTGAAGAATCAGTTATTGTAACCATTATATGAAGTTTATTTACCCATCCAGAATTAATGTTCCAGTTCCTATTCCTGTCCGCTCTTCATCCGTATTCCTCTCCCTTCCACCCGTCTCTATTAGATCTAAACCTCCTTGATCCTCCTCACGTTATTCCCATCTCCCACTTCGATTTGCTTTCCTTTACCCCATCCCAGTCACCACGATCCCAGTTTCAATCCACTTTACCTGCTTCGTTTCACTTATTATTTTTGTGAACACGATTGTCAGTAGCGGATATCAAATTCACAGTTGTGGAAATATAACAAACACAATACTATGAACATAAAACTGTCAACACTATCACACCCATACAGCCATCATGCTTATAGGGCACATCTATTGGTACTACCAGACTTAGTGGTAGGTGGTGGCGACCATCAGGTCACTTAATGTAATGCTGCATGAGTACTTCTTTTTTCACCTTTATCATTCATTTCCTGTGTCTGCCCTCCTCTCTTCCAATTTCTCTCATCCTTCTTGCTACATTTTCTTTCTCTTCTTTCCATTTCAGATGGGTGGACATTGAGCGACGAGCCTAATGGTTTCCTGTCACCAGGGAAGCCATTTGGAACTTTGGGTTTTAACCATGTAACCAAATAACGGGTGAGATGGAGCATGTTATGGTGCCCCAGATAACCAGGTGGAGATACAAGCGGCATCCATCCAGAGACCAATCCTCCACACTCTTTACCATGTCTCGTTCTGATGAGGTGCTGTCCCACTGCAGAGGAGCATTTGTTCATTGCACGAAACAGTCCTGTATGCGCCGGGCCTGGTCGTTTTGGCCGTAAGTCATTTAGCTCCTAAAGTTCAAACTGGGAAATGGCCGAATCGCCTAACGGCCTGAACTGTATACAACCAAAACAACCAAACCTCATTAAGATGCCATTGCTGAACTTTTGTTCATCACAACATCATGGAACATAATATCTCTCAACTTACCATACAGCTGGATGCCATAAATATATATATATATATATATATATATATATATATATATATATATATATATATATATTGTTACATAGCCTATGATTTCATCATCCTTTGTATAATTTTAATGTACAGTATGCTGCATGTTTGATCACGATTCGCCTCGTGGCTTCCATAGTGACCAAGCTTCCGTGTTCTACCTCACTCCCCCCTTCTCCCCTTATAGTAGAGTAAGTCGTTTTTTTTGTTGTTCAGAGCAGGAGTGTCAACTCTTTGTCCCCTATTGCTTCATTTGCGCGTCCTTCTTACAAGTTGTATCAAGTTCTGCCGGCCCCTATATAATGAGCTGTTTCTGCATTAATGGCCACTTAGATCTACTCCTCATTTTGTTCACATCTCTGTCCTCCCCTGTACAGTTGTTATTATTTTTGTGAGTGCTCAGGAAGTCTCCAACCATCTAGCTGCTGTGTAAATTGAGTATGAGTGTTGCTGCATTTTTTCTTGTGCTGTATAGCATAAGGTGTTAATTCGTAGGCCTAGTGAGGTTTTTGTGATTAATGTAAAGTTTTTGCTGTCAGCCAGTAGTAATAATATTTTGTATCTGTAATAATATATCTTGCATTCACTGAGCATTATCCGGTTTTCTCATTTTATCAGGGCTGACTTAGATAAATTTACTCTTGCTAATTTCGTGTTAATAGAGGCTATTGCAGTTAACCATATATTTAACCTGTTTTTTGCCATTACATTATCCTTATGAGTCCTGAATGTTTTGTTGTTAGTTTGAGCATTAAACTTTAACTTGTAATTTTATCTAACTCTTTTGTTTTGAACCTGGAACTTTGCGGGACAGTTTTCTCTGTTCTGTAACAATATATATTTATATATATGGAATATCAACACCAGAGCTTGTAGGAACATCTTTAATGGTGATGTTTCGCAGTATCTCAATGCATCTCTATTTACCAATAACGCGTAAAATGTGACTGTTGATATTTGCAATAATGAACTTTTTAAGGAGCATGACGTAGTTTCCCGCCTCAGTAGTGAACAGATATGTAAATTACTAAATTTAGCTGTAAATGGCTGCATATTTTATTCAATGAACAAGTCTACAGACAAGTAGATGGGGTAGCAACAGGAAACCATTTTCCCTCAACATTAAACAACATTTTCTTAAGCTTTCATGGGCAGTTGCTTGCCTGTGGTTGTTTGGTTTACTTGGCCAGACAGACCTGTGTTATTCAACAACAGCTACCAGGGTTCGCAACGCACTTCCTTCCTCCCCTCCACCATGCCTGACTCCTTCCCTCCTGTCTTCTCTCTATTACCACTCCTCCCTGCGGTTGTCTTTCTAATACAAAATATTTCTTAATTTACACTATGTTTACCTGTAAGTCAGCTTCTATGGTGGTACAAATCTAAACTGGCGGCTAGGGTGTGGCGACTTTGATGCATGGTCGTGAGGAGTGTAGACGTGTTTTTCCTTGCGCTCTTCTCTAGTTTTCAGGGCTGCCTCACCGGCATTAGCTTTTTTTTTTTTTTCACCCTTCTGGTGACGTTAGGCTAGTTAGTTTCTAACTTTCCTCCCCTCCCTATTAGTTTGGAACAGTAGGTGTCTGTTTTAATAAACTGAGTTTACCTTTGCTTATCGCCCACGGAGGGTCTCCCCCACTGATCGCTCTGGGGCGTGAATAAACACAGTCGGGCCTCCCTGGAGTGGTTTGAGAGGGCAACCTCAGACTTGGGTGTCTGGACCCCGGTCCATTCGTCCCTTGCTCGTTTTTCTCCTTCTTCCCACTTCCCCCTTTAGGGGGAAGTGGTAACTATGGTGGACGCCCCTACTGCCTCCCCCTCCCTTCAGGGGGGTAGGTAGTCCTGACTGATCCCCGACTGCTGCACGGACAGACTGCACCGAGACTGAACTGCCCCAGACACGTACCCGGCTTGACATCAATGTAAAAAACGCCGAGTTTGTACAGATTCATTCGGTTGGTTCCACTCCCCTGTCCAGCCTCAATCCCTTTATCATCAAGAATGTGATTGATGGGTGTGCAGGTGAGGCGGAACAAGTGAAAAAACTTGCGAGTGGAGACCTTCTTGTAAAAACCAAGAATTCAGCCCAGGTCAAGGATTTGCTTAAACTGAGGAAGTTCCATTGTCACGATGTCCAAACAACGATCCCCCACTCCATGAATTCCTGCAAGGGTGTTATCACCTGCAGGGATCTTGTGCTTATGGAGGAAGAAGAAATTGTACAGGAGCTTTCTCAGCAAGATGTCATAGAGGTGAGGTTCATTACCAGATTCTCGGAAGGCATAAGGACGACGACCGCAACAGTTGTTCTCACTTTTGGCAAAGTATCTCTTCCAGCCAATGTGAAGGTTGGATACGAAATTGTAAATGTTAGACCATACATCCCGAACCCCCTTCGTTATTCAAAATGTCAGCTCTATGGACACCATGAAAAGGGTTGTCAGGCTTCCAACACTGTGTGTGGCAAGTGTGCTTCTGTAGGTCACTCTGCTGACAACTGTACATCCGAGACTGAGTGCTGCTTTCACTGCAAGGATGCTCACTCCACCTCCTCGAGGGCTTGTCCCATGTGGAAGGAGGAGAAGAAGGTCTGCACAGTGAAAGCGACACAGGGCATTTCCTTCTATGATGCTAGGAAGGTGAAGGAGTTGCATGCAACTCCCAAGCCTAATATCTCCTATGCATCGGCGGTTATGTCCCGTCCCGTGATGTGCACCGTTGAGACACAGACTGACCTAACATTCGCTCCTCATGCCCCATACCCTACCTCTCAGTCTAAGCCTCCTGTACGCTCCAACTCTCTTACGGATATCCCTTTTGCTACTTCCTACTCCCAGGCTGCCACTGCTCCTTTGCAGTTAGTGCGGTCAAAATCGAAGCCAGACAAGTCTGACAAAATTAACTTGACCACCCTCACTAAACAGTCACATCCTCATGTCCTTCCCGCTCCTGGACCAGCGAGGGAGAGAAAGAAAAGCTCTTCCTCGGTGGAGTTTGGGAGCCTCGTTATTGATGAGACTATGGAGATCTCCACAAACAAGCACCAGGATAGGTCCCCGGTAGTCGCTCGCCTGCTGGCAGGCGACAAAAAAAGACCAAGCACACTGGCCCCCAACAAAAATCTTAAAACGCCGCATTCACTCTATTACAGTGGAATTGTAGAGGTATTGGGAATAAGTTACCAAATATAGCAACCTTGCTTTCACTACACAGGCCAGATGTTGTTTGTTTACAGGAGACGCACCTGGAGGATCACCCTGATCCTCCACAGTTCAAACACTACCACTCATATAGAAGATATGAAGGTCACGGAGTTGCCATTTACACACACAAATCACACCCACAAACGGAAGTGATTCTAAATTCCACTCTGGAAGCTGTCACGTGCAGAGTAAAATTTAATAACACGTATCTGTCTATTTGTTCTCTCTACTGTCCTCCACATGGCCCCATTGATAGTGATGCTTTAAATTCATTTTTTGAACATCTCCCTGGAAATAAGTTAGTGTTGGGCGATTTTAACGCCCATCACTATCAATGGGGTACCTTGAGGATTGATGGTCATGGGGAGCAAGTAGCTGACCTAATACTACAGTCCAACCTCTGTCTTCTGAACGATGGTAGAGTGACTCTTGTAGATGATCGTATTGGTAACTTTTCGGCCATTGACTTATCTTTGGCCTCCCCTGGTATACATCAAGATTTCTCATGGGACCCTTACGACAACTCCTTGGGAAGTGATCATTTACCCATCTGTCTTTCTTATACACGTGACATCATTTCGGACCCTCCACCTCCAAAATTTTACTATAATAAAGCAGATTGGGGATCCTTCTCAAGGACTCCCAATTTAGATATATCTGGGGAGACCATAGATGTTAAGGTCGAAAATACAACTACTTCCATATTACACGCAGCTGAGGCTGCTATTCCCAAGACTTCTACAGTTCATGCGAAGCATAGAGCACATTGGTGGATGACGGATTGCCGACAAGCATTAAGAAAATGCAATAGGAGATACAGGATTTTTGATAGTCAGCCCACTGAGAAAAATTTTATTGCATACAAACAGGCATGGGCTGAGGCAAGGAGAATAATAAGAAGGGCCAAACATGACTCCTGGCGGTCCTTTGTGTCCACTGTGACTCGCACAACACCATTACGTAAAGTCTGATCCACTATAAGAATATTAAATAATAAAGGCCCATATTTCCCTGTCACCACCCTTCAGGTTAATAATAACATTTATGACGAGCCCGTGGACATTGCTAACATCCTCGCCAGGAGTTTTTCTCATGTAAGTAGCTCAGCCAATTACGACCCGCGTTTTCAACACCATAAACGCATGGCTGAGCTACAGATATTAGACTTTGCCACAGAAGACATAGACTCCCCGTACAACAAAGAGTTTACACTAGATGAACTGCTCCTTGCCCTTAAATCCTGTAAAGACACCAGCCCTGGACCAGACACCATCATGTACGGTATGATCCAGCATCTTAATCAGGACAACCTAATTAAGATGTTAGCATTGTACAATGAGATTTGGGCATCTCGAACGTTCCCAAACTCATGGCACTTTGTGCACGTCATACCGATACCCAAAGAGGCTGGTCGTCTTATGAATCCCACTTTATTTCGTCCTATTGTGTTGACTTCTTGCCTATGTAAGGTCATGGAACGTATGGTAAATAATAGGCTTCTTTTTTGTTTTAGAGTCGAAGAATTTGTTAAATGATCAATAATGTGGCTTCCGTAAATACAGAAGTTCACTAGATCATTTAATGAATTTGGAGCATTGTATTGCAGAGGCATTTGCCAATAAAGAATTTATTATAGGGGTGTTCTTGGACATCCATAAAGCCTATGACATGACATGGCAACACGGTATACTAATGAAGCTCTATGCTTATGGTTTAAGAGGAAATTTGCTTATTTTTATTTAAAATTTCTTAAGGGACAGGATTTTCTCCGTCAAATTGCCCCGTAACGTAACATCGGATATATTTATCCAGGAAAGCGGTGTGTTGCAGTGAAGTGTGCTTAGTCCTACATTATTTAGTATTATGATCAATGATATTCTGTCATCAGCTCCCATCCCGAGGAATCTTAAGTACTCGCTCTACGCTGACGATTGTGCAATATGGCACTCTTCCCGTAATGCACAATTTTCGGCTGGCCAGATTCAAGCAGCCCTTGACTCTGTCCACCTATGGGCCTTGCAGTGGGGATTTAAGTTTTCCATCCGTAAGTGTGCCACTGTAGTCTTCACTAATCGTAACGTTACCTAATTTGTGCTTAACTTTGGATAATCAGGCGGTACCTTTTCAAAATTCTGTAAAAATTTAAGGAATACATTTTGATCATAGAATGAATTTTAAACTTCACGTTAATACTTTGCTTGCTCATTGTGATAAACCGTTAAATGTCCTCAAGTACCTAGCGGTTACTACCTGGGGTGCCGACAGAAAATCTTTATTAATGGTGTATAAGTCCCTTATTCGACTGAAGCTAGACCATGGCGCACATGTGTATGGCTCGGCATCCGATGCCACGCTGAAAGGATTGGATGCGCTACAGAATAAATGTTTGCGAATGTGTCTTGGAGCCGTCCGGTGTACCCGTGTGGCTCATATGGAAGTGGAGGCAAATGTGCCTCCCCTTCATATTCGCCGTGACCACCTGGCCTTGTCCTACGGCGTAAGGACATTTAGGAAAAGTAATATCGGCAATGTGGCCTGTACCCCCCAGCGTCAATACCACCACCTTCTGCAGGGGGTGCATCGACCACTTGCCGTTCGCCTCCACTTACTGACTCAGGAGCTTGGTGTGGACCCCAGTGACTGTGACAAGTTGGTTTTAAAAAATATAGTGCCTTGGGAGCCACCTGGCTTTACCGTTTGATGTTACATGGCTCCCAGCACCAAAGGCCAAGGCGCCAGAGGCGGAGGTCCACCACTTGTTTCGTAACGTCATTTGTCACTTGGGGTCCCACCACTTGTTTCGTAACATCATTTGTCACTTGGGGTCCCACCACTTGTATACCGACGGCTCCAAGTCGAATGAATGTGTGGGTGCAAGTGTGTGGTCGACTGAATGTGCCCTCGGGTATTGGTTGCCGACTCATACATCTGTGTTTACCTCAGAACTTTTTGCTATTGACAAAGCCATAGACTATGCTCTCAGTTCTAGGCATGACTCATTTGTCATATTTTTGGATTCAAAATCAGCCCTTCAGGCAATTGCATCTTGCACTACGGACTCTCACGAGATCCAGGGCCGCATCGTTAATAAGTTGCATTCATGCAACAAGTCATTCACGCTGATCTGGGTGCCTGGTCATTGTCGTATCTACGGCAATGAGCAGGCTGACTTACTTGCAAAGTTGGCTGTAGAGCTCGAGGAGATTTGGGATGTTCCTCGTGATCTACAGTTGAGTCTCTCTCTCGGATAGAAATCAATAAATCTTCTGTGGCAAGGTCAATGGACCAGACTAAATATTCCAACTTGTAAGCCGCACCTGGGCGACTGGAACACCGCCAACCGTCCCAGTCACCTTGAAGAAAAAGTGTTGGCATGGTTACGGCTCAATGCCACCTTTTTAACTCACATGAAACCATATATGGAAAGATGCTTCCCACCGCACTGTGACATCCGTGATGCGGTGTTATCTATCAGTCATATCATCCTGCGCTGTCGGCGATTTATTCGTGAATGTGCTTCACTTATAAATTACTGCGGCACAGTAGACATCCCTTCACCCTTTCCACCATCCTGGGTGATGGGGACATTGTTATGATTGATAAATTGATGGCTTCCTTGAGAGAGACCGGACTGATCAGAGTGATGTGACTTTTTTACTATATGGTTTTGTTTTTTATCGACTGTAATTATGTATATATTGTACTAATAATTAGGGTTGACAGTTGACATATTTGAAATACTTCCTCCTTCCCACTGATCTATTTCTAATATTGATGTCCCATACATTAAACCCCGTTCCTCGACTGACAGTCACCAGCTGATGAGTGTAAGTGTTCAATATAGAAAGGTATTGGGCACTTGCAGTTGATGGTGGTCTGTTGGGCGAGGTTCTTCACTTTCTGTACAAATTATGTAAATACAGTATACCATCTTGCTTAAGTTATTCTAATTAGGGCTGACAGCTGACGTATATGGAAATGTTCCTGACTCGTCTGGTTCCCTTTCATATATTGATGTCCCCTATATTAGGTTGTGCCTCGACTGACAGTCACCAGGTGATGAGTGCAGGTACGTCATGTAGAAAGGCATTACATATCTGCAGTCGATGGTGTTCTGTTAGTCAAGGTATTTTTACCATTAGTGTAAGTCTAGCTATTTGTCTCTGTAGGATTTAGTATAGGTTAGCGATTTGTCTGTTAGGTGATTATTTTTAGGGTCTTTAGATTAGTTTTTCTTTATAATATAAAGTATAAAAAATATAAAACCAAGAAAAAATTTACAAAAATTAAAATACAAATAAATAAATAAAATTAAAATTATTATATATATATGTACATTTGCATGAAAGTGTGTCTGTATGTATGCATGGAAGTGTGTGTATATATATATATATATATATATATATATATATATATATATATATATATATATATATATATATATATATATATATCCGGCCTTAGTAACCAGGGGCTTTGGCCCCAATGGTTGATAGGCCAGGAAAAAAAAAAGAAAAAAAAAAAAGGGTGCGGCGCGACCCTCTGTACAGTGATGCCATGTTTTCCAAACCCGCGATGTGAAACGCCTGTTATATATGTAAAAGGCATCACAAATACGATAAACATATATGCATATATTGTTAACGTGTGTATTGTAATATATGAAAGAACAGTAAATTTATTATGCATAAAAATATTTACACAGCTGTACAGAATCGTGGCATAAATATTTTACAGTGTTGCTAAAAAAAATGTAGTCACCTTTATTTGGTTTTACCGTATTTCTGGAGTGGGTAATAATGTCACAATTATGATTATAAGGTAATGTGCAAGAATATAAGTAAAAATATGCCAATTTCTTAGTAAAAAAAAAAAAATTATACATTTAATCCTCATGAGCGGCAACATTCAGACCCAGTCTGACCCGGCCACAGCCTACTCGTGTACTCACTTTCCTTTGTGTCCTTGACTCAGACAGGATGGAAGTTCAACCAGCCCACTCCTCGCATCTACAAAGTCAAGCTAAGGAAACTGTCTTCAATGTAAGGCAGTATTTTCAGAAGGAGAAAGAGAATGGAATTCTTGATGACATTTCGAAGGCTACCTTTCATTGTCACTCTCACATCTTCTGATGAGAATTCATCGTAACTCTTCTGTGAGAGATAGAGGAATAGGCCTGTTGGAAACACGTCTTTTAAAAAAATGCGCCAAGACTTTTACCTCCTGGGTGGTGTGGAAATAAAGTCAAATTTACAATATGTACAATATAATGTAAAAGAAAATAGCCAAAATGTATCCTAAAACACCATAGATGAGAGAGAGAGAGAGAGAGAGGGGGGGGGAGAAGGCAGGCCAGGGGAGGTGTGAGGGAGAGATTGAGGAAGGGAGGGAAGGAAGGAGGGAGAGAGTGACTGAATGAAAACAAATTATGGCGCCACACCAGCGAGGTCATCTGGCGACAAATGAAAAACAATAATAAATATTTTTAAATAAAATTAGATGTAATAGAAAATAAAGAAATGAAAGCATAAGTTTGTAAGTCACTCATAAAAGAAACAAAATTCCCCAGAGTGACACATCTCCCCCAGAGAGAGAGAGAGAGAGAGAGAGAGAGAGAGGGGGGGGATCACGCGTATGGAAAACGTGGCAACACTGTACAGAGCGTCGTGCCCCACCCTAGCCGCCAGTTTAGATTTGTCCTACCATAACATCTATATTCTTTTTCCATAACCACAGTATTATTACCTCCATTCTCTTCCCCTATTACCTCTCTACTTATCGAACAAAAGCAGATATTCGAAACAACGATGTACAGTATATCGCGCACTGATATTGTTTTGGATAAGTGGTTCTCCACCTATGGATCGCGATCCATGAAGGTGGGCCACGGGATAAATTTCAATGATTGCAGGGACATACAAGAGGACTTATGTGTTCGGTATATTTATTTACTATACTGAAATGATGATTATCACTATTTGCATTGCCATTAGTACAATAGGCTGTATATAGGTTGCTCATTATATATATATATATATATATATATATATATATATATATATATATATATATATATATATATATATTTGCGGAACGTTAAAACAGCTGTCACCTCTATGACGGCCATTATATAATAATAATAAAAAAAAAAAAAGGTGACGCCCCTTGATCATAACTTTTTCTCTCCCGCCTCATACCGCACCTCTCACCATACAGTGAATACACAGTAATGACCAGGGTGGCAGATTCACAATAATGCTTAACCACTTCACAGATACTGACATATTTCTCACAGTTAACCTGATTTTGCTAGATGACTGAGAGCATTTTATTTTTAATTATCAGAATTTTTGTTCTGAAGTGTATATCTATTTGATATTATGCTATTGATCTGCCTAGAAGTGGCACCTGTCCAAATTACCGCAGCACAGCAAGGAACATGAGTGATTATCAATCTATAGCCACAGTGGGGCCATAGTATAATTTTCAGGGAAATCATGGGACATTCTTAAATATTTTGCTTCACTGTTGGGAACTATAATCATGTTCCTGAGGCATGATTTGTGAAACTAAATTAAATACATGAATTCACTGTTCTTCAATCATCTCATGCAGAATAGCCTACACCTGGAAGCAATGCTACATGAATTCGATGAACTTCAAAGTTACTCATTTGCCAAAGAACAATAGCAGTGAAGAACATGGCTGAGTCTGAGTTGAGGGTGGGATGATATCTTATTTTGTACTGGCTCTGTTTGTGTGTTTCTGTGGGGCTCGTCTGCCTGTCCGTACAAAGAATTTTCCATACTGTTAAGCGTCAAACGAAGAGTGTTAATTCCACATGGAAGATGGCTTCTTTGGTCCCGCTACTGATTCTCAACTAATAACGCAGCTGATCAGAAAAATGCAGTTCCAGCAGAAATACTTTTGTTTTTCATTATCACATCCAAAGCATTCTTTGATGTGCATGCAGCGCATCTCAGTGCTTTACTACCAGAATTATTAAAATTTAACATCGAACATGTTCATTCCAGCAAAGTTGTTTTGCTTCTTGAAACGTAGCTGTTGATGGAGACCACGACCGTCGTTTCGTCCGGGGGACGCGGAACGGAAAAGTTTGGAAACCACTGATCTATAGTAACAGTTAATACGCTGCTGGATCTGGTGTGTGTGTGTGTGTGTGTGTGTGTGTGTGTGTGTGTGTGTGTTTCAGTAATATCCTAGATAGATAGATAAGTAGATTGATAGACAGATAGGTAGATACAAATATAGAGATACAGACAAATACAGATAGATAGATAGATACACAGATATGTATATATGTACACACATGCACTCACATACTGGATCTATGGTACTCAAGAAGTTGGTCGTTCATTTATCTATCTATCTACCGCCAGACGCATTAATCCCGTAAGGGGTGGCCACAAACAAATCGCCTCTGTGTCCCCCTGTCCCCCGCCATTTCATTGCCCTGCTCCCAGCTCACACACACCCTCTCTCATATACCTCTCCACTCCATCCTTCCATCTCATCCTTGGTACCCCCTCCCTCTCCCACCCTCCTCCTCACTCACATACACTCTCCTCGTCAGTCTCTCGCTCTCCATCCTCCCCACATGTTCAAACCACCTCAGTGTGTTTCTCCTAACGTTCCCAATCACATCCACATTCACACCACAACTCTCCTTCACTCCCTCATTTGTAAGTCTGTCTCTCCATGTGACTCCACATGCTCCTCTCAAACAACTCATTTCAACTGCTCTCACTCTTGAATTCAATCCTTCCAACAATGTTAAAGTTGGTATCACAATACTGTCGTGTAGTAGCTTTTTTACTTCTATGCTCACTTCCCTGTTTCTTATCACTGCTTTCAAGGAACCAGCAACCTTTCTTCCCTGTTACACCCTTTCAAGCACTTCACCCTTTAAATTTCCATCCTTACTCATTACGCTACCCAGTAGTTAAACGCACTCACATTTTCCATTTCCTTCTCATCCAGCCTCACTGTACATTCACTGACTTCACTTCTCTCGAAGACCATAACTTTACTCTTATCTACATCCACCTTTAGATTCCGTTTCTTACACACTTTCCCAAACTCACCCACCAAGCCTTGCAGCTCCCCTTCGTCATCACTTAACAACACAGTATCATCTGAAAACAACAGTACAAGTAGTTTCCAATCAGTACCCTCTCTCACTAGGGCAGCTCCAATATCTACTGCCCTACCTTGTATCTCTTTTATAACCCATCCATATACAGACTGAACAACCATGGAGACATGTCACATCCTTGTTTCAATCCAACCTTCAAATAGAAAAATTCTTTCAGTTAACTATCCACATGCATTGCAGCCTTAGCACCCTCATACATACTCTTCACAGCCTTCAGCAACCTCCCATCTACTCCATATATTCTAATACTTTCCACAATCCTGGTCTGTCCACCCTGTCATATGCTTTCTCCAAATCCATGAAGACCACATACAATATCTTTCCCTTCTCTAGAAACTTTTCGACTTAAGATCTAAGAATGAATATCTGATCTACACAACCTCTTCCCTTTCTAAACCCTCCCTGTACTTCTCCAACTAATTCCTGTTATTTCTCTAACTCTGTCAATAAGTATCCAGCCATATACTTTTCCCATTACACTTGGAAGACAAATGCCCATATGATTACCACACACTTCTTTCTCCACTTTTTCTTTGTACAGGGGAATAATTATACCTGACTTCCAATCCTCCGGGACTCTACCTTCCTCCCAGGCCAATCTGCACAACTTCCACATCCATTCTACTACTATCTCTCCCCAATGCTTCAGCATTTCACGACGCACTCCATCAATTCCTGGGGCTTTCCTCATTTTAACTTTCTTCATTGCTTCCACAACCTCCATCCTCCTGACTTCTTCCTCTCTTCTCACATTCCTGCTTCTTCCTACCGTTCCCCAGCCACTTATACTTGCATTACTTTCATTCTCTATGCTCAACAATTCCTTAAAGTGTTCTCTCCATCTGTTCACATTTTTGTCCTGTGCCAAATAAAACGCTCAAGAATATATGCACGAAAATATTTGGTGCCTCTGGCAACAATATAGCTGTTTGGTGTGAATGGGGTATCTAACATTCATGGTAACGCTGATCTACTCTGTCTTAGGGGAGTAACTTTCTCCATCAACAAGCAGTCTCTTCGTGTGATTCAGGAATGGGCCACCTTACTGAGTAGGAAAGGTGAATTATGAATCTGGTATTGATCAGTGGGCCACTTTAATTTGGAATGATTCTAAATATATTTTAACAATCAAGTTGACATGTTATTATAAACCAAAAGCATTCACTCTCTTTGCCAAACCCTCAAAAAGGCACGACTATATTACACAGATATTTATTTCATATGGTTATATGTCAATAAGTAGTTAGGATTAGGAAAAGCAAAGAGGGGGGGTAAGGAGCAATTAATGCCTCCCCACTTGCTTCTAATACCGCACTGAGAGAGAGAGAGAGAGAGAGAGAGAGAGAGAGAGAGAGAGAGAGAGAGAGAGAGAGAGAGGCCTGCTGTGGAATACCAGAAGTTTACAAGGCAAAAAGTTATTTGCATAGTTTGTGGTCATTTACTTTTTTGTCGTGTTGTTTGTGACGTGTATTGATATTATAATTACATTATTTTATCTCGAGGCTCTAAATACGATGTTCACATGACAAACCTAGTATTACACTGAGACAGTATAAACTACACAGGCTGGTGGCCACAAGTTAAAACGAGTAACAATCTATCAGTCTGTCTATTGCCAGACGCCTTAATCCCATACGGGGTGGCCACAAACAAGTCGCCTCCACGTCACCCTGTCCCCCGCCATTTCACTGCCCTGCTCCCAATTTACACACCCCTCTCATATACCTCTCCACACCATCCCTCCACCTCATCCTTGGCCTTCCCCTCCCTCTCTCCCCCTCCACCTCACTCACATACACTCGTCTCCAGTCTCTCATTCTCCATCCTCTCCATATGGCCAAATCGCATCAATGTGTTTCTCACAACACTTCCTATCACATCCACATCCACACTCCAATGCTCCTTCACATCCTCATTTGTCAGTCTATCTCTCCAAGTAACTCCACATGCTCCTCTCAAATAACTCATTTCCACAGCTTTCACTCTTGACTTGTGTCCCTCCAACAACGTCCAAGCTTCACTTCAATACGTTAGAGTTGGTATCACAATACTGTCATGTAGTAACTTTTTCACTTCCATGCTCACTTCTCTGTTTCTTATCACTGCCTTCAAGGAACCAACAACCTTTCTTCCTTGTTGTGCCCTTTCAAGCACTTCACCCTTCAAACTTCCATCCTTACACATCACACTACCCAAGTACTTCTCACATTTCTCATTTCCTCATCATCCAACTTCACTGTACATTCACTAACTTCATCTCTCTCGAAGACCATAACTTTACTCTTCCCTACATTCACCTTTAGATTCCACTTCTCACACACTCTCCCAAACTCATCCACCAAGCCTTGCAGCTCCCCTTTGTCTTCACTTAGCAACACAGTATCATCGCAAACAACAGTACGGGAGCTTCCAAACACTGCCCTCTCTCATTAGGGCCACTCCAATATCCACTGCCCTTCATGTATCACTTTTATAACTCCATCCATATACAGATTGAACAACTATGGAGACATAACACATCCCTGTTTCAAGTCAATTTTCAAATTGAAAAACTCACTCAGTTCACCATTCACACACACTGCAGCCTTAGCACAATCATAAATACTCTTCACAGCATTCAACAACTTCCCATCTACTCCATATATTCTTAATACTTTCCACAATCCTTGTCTATCCACCATGTCATATCTCTCTATCTATCTATTGCCAGACGCCTTAATCCCGTACAGGGTGGCCACAAACAAATCGCCTCCACGTCGCCCTGTCCCCCGCCATTTTACTGTCCTGCTCCCAATTCACACACCCCTCTCTCATATACCTTTCCACTCCATCCCTCCAGCTTATCCTCGGCCTCCCCTTCCTCTCCCCCCTCCACCTCACTCACACTCTCCTCGTCAGTCTCTCATTCTCCATCTCTCCACATGGCCAAGTCACCTCAGTGTGTTCCTCATAACGCTTCCTATCACATCCACATCCACACCACAACGCTCCTTTATACTCATTTATCAGCCTGTTTCTCCATGTGACTCCATAGGCACCTCTTAAATAGCCCATTTCCACTGCTCTCACTCTTGACTTGGGTCCTTCCAACAACGTCCAAGCTTCACGTCCATACGTTAGAGTTGGTATCATAATACCTTTATGTAGTAATTTTTTCACTTTCATGCTCAGTTCTCTGTTTCTTATCACTGCCTTCAAGGAACCAGCAACCTCTTTTCTTTGTACCCTTTCAAGCACTTCACCCTCCAAATTTCCATCCTTACTCATCACACTCCCCAAGTACTTAAACGCACTCACATTTTCCATTTCCTCATCATCCAACCTCACTGTATATTCACTGACTTCACCTCTCTCAAAGACCATCACTTTACTCTTCCCTACATTCACCTTTAGATTCCATTTCTCACACACTCTCTGAAACTCATCCACCAAGCCTTGCATCTTCCCTTCGTCTTCACTTAACAACACAGTATCATCTGCAAACAACAGTACAGGGAGTTTCCAAACACTACTCTCTCACTAGGGCTACTCCAGCATCCACTGCCCTACCTTGTATCTCTTTTATTACCTCATCCATGCACAGACTGAACAACCATGGAGACATAACACATCCCTGTTTCAGCCCAACCTTCAAAGAGAAAAAATCACTCAGTTCACTATCCACACGAACTGCAGCCTTACCACCATCATACATACTCTTCACAGCATTCAACAACCTCCCATCTACTCCACATATTCTTAATACTTTCCACAATCCTTGTCTATCCACCCTGTCATATGCTTTCTCCAAATCCATGAAGGCTGCATACAACTTCTTTCCCTTCTCTAGAAACTTTTCCACTAAAGATCTAAGAATGAATATCTGATCTACATAACCTCTTCCCTTCCTAAAGGATTCCTGTTCTTCTCCAACTAATTCCTCTGTTATTTCCCTAACTCTCTCAATAAGTATCCTACCATACACTTTTTCTATTATACTAAGAAGAAAAATGCCCCTATGACTACCACACACTTCTTTTTCCCCTTTTCCTTTGTATAAGGGAATAATTATACCTGACTTCCAATCCTCCGGGACTCTACCTTCCTCCCAGGCCAATCAGCATATCTTGCACATCCATTCTACAACTATCTCTTCTCTATGCTTCAGCATTTCACCTCACACTATATCAATTCCTGGGGCTTTCCCCAATATGACTTTCTTCATTGCTTCCACCACTTCTATCCTACTGATTTCTTCCTGTCTTCTCGCCTCCCTCCTTCTTCCAGCAATTCCCATGCCACTTATACTCACATTACTTTCATTCTATGTTCAACAGTTCCTTACAGTGTTCTCTCCATCTGCTTACTTTTTCTCCCTTCTCCACTAGTAATCTACCATTTTTATCTTTCACTCCTCTACTAACTTCATTGCCACCCTGTCTGATTCTCTACCTCTTTCCAGAACATTTTCTTACATTCCCTCCACTTGACACTCAAATTCCTTCCAAATTCCTCATCCACTCTCTTCTTACTCTCTCTTATTAATCTTTTCACCTCTCTCTTCCTTTCTACATATAACTCTCTCTTCCGTCTGTCAACTTCTTCCACACCCCTATTTCTCATCCACTCATTATATGCTTTATTCTTCTGTGCCACAGCCTGTCTAACCTCTTCATTACACCATGCTGTTCCTTGCACCCCTTTTCATCACCGCACACACCACCACACATGCTGCACATATTTCTTCTGTGAATATCTTGCACACACCTTCTACGTCCCCGATCGGCTCCATTTCATATTTACCCAATCGTTCCTCCAATTCTCTCTTATATTCTGCCTTTTTCTCATCCTCTTGTAACCTTTCCACTCTCCTTACATCTGCTCCTTCCTCACGTCCTTCCATTTTTCTTTTTGTCCATTTTACTTGGACCTTGATTCTGACCACAACCAAGTGGCGGTCGGAAAGTCCACTCCCCCAAGCTCTATACGCTGTTGCATCCATTACACATCTTCGCATCCTTTCATCCACACACACATAATCAATCATTGCCTTCCTTTCATTCAGTTCACCAACCACCCTTCTCATCACTCGCCAGGTATACCTGTGTATCATTTTGTGCCTGAAGAGGGTATTGGCTATCACCAACCCCCTCCCGGCACAAATGTCCACTAAAGCACTGCTCCTGTTAATCTGAGTAACATAGAGACAAAGCTGTTTATAGGCCGGCTCCTGGGATATTCCTGCAGTTTATTTTCGTAATATCTCAAGGCACAGTAAATGAAAGAAAAGCATTCGGGAGCCCGTCAGAATATGCTGTTGGCCCAGTCCAAGATTTAGGCCATACCTTGATACCCTGAATGTTTTGTGTTTTTAGCTCAAGCCCGTTCATGAGATATGATGGTGCTAAAGGTGGAAGATAAAAAATTAATTGACCTTTGGCAGCCATTTTGGGGACCTTGACATTGACCCCGAATGCCCATTTTCGACCTCGGCCAAGAATGTGGCCGTATCTTGATACCCTGAAGATGTCATAAGCCGTTCATGAGATATAATGGGAACACACACACACACACACACACACACACACACACACACACACACACACACACACACACATTACCTAAATTAGTATCTTTGTATGAGTCAAGCTCTGTACCAGGTTAGACTAAATGATTTTTCATTATTAAAAGGAAAAAAAAAAAAGTTTAAACAAGACTTGTTCAAACAGAAAAGAGAACCAAGAGGAAAAAATGCACTGAGTCAGCTGAGGTTTGTTTAGACTACAGCAACACGGGGAAAGTGTACATACTCTGTAAGTACATACTCTGTTCTTTTAGTATTGCAAAATGGATACATACTTTAGTAAAGCAAATTTGGAAAAGAAAAGGGATAAAGGTAAAATGCAAAATGATGATTTCTACCAAGAACTGGTTGAAGTAGAGACTCACAATAGACTGGTTGAACGTGTACACAAACTAGAAATGGCTTTCAAAAATGAAATTGATGAAATAAAGAAGCAGATGCACTTGCAAAAGGAAGAAATAGAAAAACTAGGAAGGGAGGCCAATAAGAAAGACACAACCACCAGTGAACTAACAGTGGAATTGAGTACACTTAGGAAGAAAATGAGTGAAATGGCAAGTACAGTAGTCAATCACAAGAGTGTTATGGAAGAGTTCAAAAATGACACAGAGACAATTAGGCAAGTATGCAGTCTTATAGACCAGAGCAGTGATATTAAGGAGAAGATAACACAGGTGAATGAAGCTGTGCAAAGCTACAAAAATGATGTGGAAACCACGTATGCTGAAATGGTGAAAGTAAAGAAAGACTTAGAAATAAGGGTGGAGGAAAAAAGCATTAAAAAGGAAGTGAAAAGAATAATCCAAAACAATCCAAAGTTAGTCATAGATTCAGTAGATATAAACAAATCTATAGTAATCACTGGTATAGAAGAGGAAGAAGTAAAAAACAAGATCACAAGAGACAAAAAGGAGATGGCAACTGTAATGAGCTTACTGAAGTAAAGACATAGAGAAACACAAAAGGTTAGGGAAATACAAGAAAAGCAAGACAAGACCTCTAAAGGTGACTTTCCGGAGTGTAAACACTGTGGAGGAGATACTAAAAAATGCAAAGAATCTTATGGAAAAAGAGGAGTTCAAAAATGATGCCTAACACAAGAGGAACTGGATTTACTGAAAGAGAAAAGGGAGGAACCAAAAACAAAAAATGAGGGAAGATCAGAAGAGGAGAAGAAGAATTTTTTTAAACAAAGTAATAGGATTGCAGGTGCGAAAGTGGTACACAAACAGAATAGAATAAAAAGGAGGAAGGTAGTAGAACCATGTCATGACAAGTATATAAACAAGATGATAAAGTTGATGTACTCAAATGTGGATGGAATGGTATCTAAATTACTAGAGATGAATGATTATGTCAGAGAAAATGAACCACAAATAATGTGCCTAACTGAAACAAAATTAACACCAAGGATATCCAATGACATACTAAACTTAGAGGAATACAATATATGGAGAAGAGACAGAAATTTAAAAAAAAAAAATGAGGAGGAATTATAATATTAACTAAGAAAAATCTAAAAGTCAATGAAATAAAACTAGATATACCATCACAAGTAGAACTGATTGCAGTAGAGATCAACACATCTGAAGGTAAAGTAATTGTAGCCAATTTGTACATGCCACCCAGATCAAACACATGGGAAAGAGACGAATATGAGGACCTGGCAGAGAGTACAATTCAGAGTTTAGGATCATTACTACATAAAATGGAAGAGAAATCAGAAAGAATTATACTAACTGGGGATTTCAATACAAATATAAATTGGAATACTCTAGATATAATTAGCCAAGAAAGCTGTTGGGACCAAAAGCTCCTGGATCTCGTGCAAGAGTTTTTCCTAACGCAACATGTGAAGGAAACCACCAGAAAAAGAGGACTTGATGTACCTTCAGTGCTAGATCTAATATTTACTAGGCAAGAAAATGATATTGACAGTTTAATATATCACCCTCCACTCGGCAAAAGCGATCATGCAGTGCTAAATTATAACTTCAGGATAGCATATGACATAGTAAACAGCAATGACAGTTACAAAAAAAGCCTAAACTATAAAAAGGGAAATTATCAAGACCTAAAGAAGTATTTCTTAGAAGTTGATTGGGAAAATGAGCTTAGAGGACAAGATTTCAATGCTGTATAAAAAAAATTCTGTGAATTTTATGAAATAGGAGTCCAGAAGTACATCCCACAGCACAAAGAAGCAGATAAGAAAATACAGAAGTGGTTCAATACAGAATGTAAAAAATCAAAAGAAAGAAGAGATTTGTTGTGGAATAGATACAGA
>NW_027644371.1:0-4995 GCF_032717465.1 Coenobita brevimanus
ATGTGAGTGCAGCTTTCATCATCTCATATGTGAGATTGTCTCCACGAATTCGGTGGAGAATATCGAGGGCAGGGCCCTCAAAGAGGCTAAGAAACTGAAGCCGCTTTGCTGCCTCATCCAGTTGATACATGTCTGCCATGTCCTCAAAACGAGCTATGTACGGCTCGATTCGTTCGCTTTCCTTGTATGAAGGAAGCTTGATGCGTGGGGTCGCCAGGACGTGTCCAGGGAGAACGCTTGTGGAGCTTGGACCAACTGCACCAGACGTGTCTGAAGCCAAGGAATCTCGCTGGAGCTTCAGCACTTCAAGTTCATGTTTTTCTCATGCCTCACGTTCGGCACGCTCGTATTCGCGCTGTTCTCGCTCGCGTTCATGTCGTTCACGCTCGTATTCGCGCTGTCCTCGCTCTTTTTCTAACTCGTGTTCGCGTTGTTGTCGCTCTTTTTCTAACTCGTGTTCGCGCTGTTGTCGCTCTTTTTCTAACTCGAGCTCGCGTTGTTTCTGCTCGTGTTCGCGCTGTTCTCGCTCGTACTCGCGCTCCTTTTCGCGTTCCTCACGCTCTTCTCGCTCGTATTCGCGCTGAATCTTATGCTCTTCACGGGCATCATTTTCGCGCTGCTGCTCCTGATTATGCCGTGAGAGTATATACTCTTTAATTTCGGTTGGGTCCGAAAGACCCATATCTTTGGCTTCCTGTAAAAATACAGCTGTAGCCATGATGCTACCTCAATTTACTAAGTAACCGAAACTGAGTACTGACTGCTTAGCGACGAATACTAATAAACACAAGTAAAGAATACAGACACAAGCTAGTGGTGACCAGTCTTATCTAGTTAACTGGCAAAGATTAAAGCAAAAATGCAAATAACTGAGAACTCAATAATTAACACAATGGGTACAGCGACTACCCAGGAGCGAATAAAATCGTCTGGCGTTACCAAGAATAAACTAGAGTTAAGTACTCTATTGATTAATAAAGCAAAAATTCATTTGCTAAATTAACGGTAAACACCAGTAAACTTGTGCCTATAAACTTTAATTATAAATACCTAAATATGAATGAGTGAGCACTATCTCGTGAATAGCTTTAGGGCTAGGAGTTAATATCCTGGAATGAGGTCGCCAATTGTCACGGGGTTTTTATAATATCACGGTAGTTTTTATAATAAATGCTTAAATATTATTTAATTGATATTAATATTCAATAATATTAAAGAGCAGGGACAATGATTGTCTTGCTAAATCGTGCAACGATTCTCTAAGAACGAGAATTTAAAAACTTTCTCAACAGTACACAGCAGAGACTAATTACTCACAATTGCTGAATTACTGTACTGTTAGGCTCTGGAGAAAGTTACTTCACCCCTGACAATAAATAATTAATACTAATAATAATAATCAGGTCCTTGCTGATGCTTAACTCCTATGGCACAACGGATTTTAAGTTAATACAACAAGACTGGTCTAAGTACCAGTTATGAATAGTAAAACGTCTATGCAAGCTAGGAGCTATGTGGGAAATAAGCTTAATTTGGAAAAATGAAACAAGATTTTACTTTACATTAAGCTCAAGGAAAAGAACTGTTAAATTTATTGATTACAAAAAATAAATTTAACGTTACATTTCAAATAAAATCAATGAGACGCACTCACTCACTCACACAAAAGCTAAATACTTACGCCTAGGAAAAACACCTTAACTAAACTCTTAAAACTAGGATTATACAAAAAAGAAATACCAGTCGATGAATGCTATGTATCACCCGGGGGGTGGGAGGACTGGATTAACTGTCTCAGTGGAGCTTGGGTGCTAGCGACCTCTCACACTTCTGGAGCGCAGGACCCTCTTCCGTCACAACAAACACTCGACTGCCTTCAAATACATTGTATGGGCAGGACGCACAAGCCACCGGAAGAAGGCGTGGCTAACGGTTTAGGCAAGCAGAGGCGAACGATAAAGAAACAATTGTATCGCTCAGTAGAGCACTTAGTGACGTGCATTAAATCGGTCACTTTTGAAAGTGACGAATGTTTTGAAAAGTATACTCCGAAATGGAGAGAGAAACGATTAACTGAGCGATACACAGTGAGTTTTCCACTAATAGTTCGTGGCTTCTCACAAAAGGGAAATGTCGCGAATTGATTCGTGACAACCTTGCAGAAGTAACAATCTGTAGCATGATCTTTTGGCTCCCTCCATATCACAGGAACGACGAATGGCATTGCCTTTTTCTCTTATTCAGCCAATCTCTTAGTCCATTCAAACAAGCTGTACAATTTCATGCAGTGCCCAATTTCTGTCTTGATCCGCAAGAGCACAGCTGAAGTACAGATGATAGACCTTCTTGATTCCGTTCGTGATGCTGCGTCGTTGTCCCATGGGGGTGAACAAACCACAGACATAGCAGAAACAATCGGGGTTATTTTTGCACTGCCTTGACATTTCAACTGATTCAATAAGCAACAACAGCTTCAAAAAGAATAAGCAGTGTTAAGAACAGGAAGATATGTGAATATTACTATATATGGTTTCAACATAAAGGTTCATCAACCATCATAAAAACTCGACGTGTTAGGAAAAAAGAGATGGGATTTTCGGAATCAGCACCTAATCTGTATCATAAACATCACAAAACTTTCATGATGAATACTTACTGTTAACTGGTAAATTGAAAAGAATAATATAACTCACCACTGGTGCTGTGTCATAATAATTTTGACAAGAACAATATAACTCACCACTGGTGTGGTGAGTAGTAGACGTAGTAGGAGTAGTAGTAGTAGTAGGAGTAGGAGTAGGAGTAGTAGTAGTAGTAGTAGCAGTAGTAGTAGTAGTAGTAGGAGGAGGAGGAGGAGGATGAGGAGGAGGAGGAGAAGGAGTAGTAGTAGTAGTAGTAGGAGGAGGAGGAGGAGTAGTAGTAGGAGTAGTGGTAGTAGTAGTAGTAGTAGTAGTACCAGTAGTAGTAGCAGTAGTTATGATAATCTTCTTCGTAAGAAAGAGGCATAATAGTAAACAGAATAATACTAACATCTAGAAGCCTGTAACTGCCCTGGGGAGATTTGGATTTTTTTAAATCAAACGAAATAAACTCTTAGGAATCGGTTCACCACGTTTCATTTTCAGGTTATTTGTTCAGGTTCCATTGAAATCCCCATTAGACATGATCACCATATCGCATTCACTCATAATAATGGTATGACTTTTTCTGCCACTGCACATAAAGGATTTGGAACTTTTTTCTGTCAGTAATGGGCCATGCCAGGACACAATTGGCACTATTTTTTTTTTTTTTTTTCCTGCAGTCTCTGGTTCTCTTACAATTATCGAGAGACTCTGAGGCCGGAATGCTAGTACTGCCAGCAAAAACAATAGTCTGCATCTGTGTAACAGATAGAGAGCACTAATGACATGAACAATATAACTCACCACTGGTGTGGTGAGTTGTAATAATAATGACAAAAATAATATAGCTTACCAATGTTGTGGTGAGTTATAATAGTATTGAAAATAACAAGATAACTCACCACTGGTGTTTTGAGTTGCTGTATAATGATAATAATAATAGCACCAGTGGTGAGTCATAAGAATAATAATAACACTATAACTCACCACTGGTGTGGTGAATAATAATAATAATAATAATAACAATAATGATAATAATAATAATCTACCTTTCTGTCTATTGCCAGACTCCTTAATCTCGTAAGGGGTGGCCACAAACAAATCGCCTCCATGTCTCCCTGTCCCCCGTCATTTCACTGCCCTGCTTCCATCTCACACACTCCTCTCTCATATACCTCTTCACTCCATCCCTCTTTCTCATCCTTGGCCTCCCATTCCCCCTCCTCTCCTCCACCTCACTCACATACACTCCCCTCTTCAGTTTCTCACTCTTCATCCTCTCCACATAGCCAAACCACCTCAATGTGTTTCTCCTAACGCTTCCTATCACATCCACATCACACCTCTATGTTCCTTCACTTCCTCATTTGTCAGTTTGTCTCTCCATGTGACTCCACATGCTCCTCTCAAATCCACTGCTCTCACTCCTGACTTCTGTCCCTCGAACAAGGTCCAAGCTTCACTACCATACGTTACAGCTGGTATCACAATACTGTCATGTGGTAACTTATTCCATGCGCATTTCCCTGTTTCTTATCACTGCTTTCAAGGAACCGGCAACCTTTCTTCCTTGCTGTATCCTTTCAAGCACTTCACCCTCTAAATTTCCATCCTTATTCATCACACTGCCCAAGTACTTGAATGCACTCACATTTTCCATTTCCTCTTCATCCACCCTCACTGTCCATTCACTATCTTCACTTATCTCGAGGACCATAACTTTACTCTTCCCGACATTCACCTATAGATTCCGTTTCTTACACGCTCTCTCATACTCATCCACCAAGCCTTGCAGCTCCCCTTCGTCATCACTTAACTACACAGTACTGCAAACAATAGTACAGGGAGTTTCCAAACACTGCCCTCACTCATTAGGGCCGCTCCAACATCCATTGCCCTACCTTGTATAATAACAATAATAATAATAATAATAATAATAATAATAATAACAACAACAACAACAATAATAATAATAATAATAATATTAAAAACGAACATTGCCACTGACAGTTTCAATAACTCACCATGACCAGGTCCTCTGTCCTGTACATGTGACCACAGTGCATAAACAATAAGCAAATTTTGAAATGTGATGTTGGCTATGAACTTGAGATTTGAGTCAAGGTCATTCATACTTGGTTGCCATGCATAACATATGATGTTCTTTAAATGTACCAACTTTGGTGATTGTACGAGTGCTCGATTGGCTCTTGCATTTTTTAAATTTTGCAATTGAACTTTGACCTTGGCTGTGAGCTTGACTTTTGGTTCAAGGTCATTGATACTTGGTAGCCATGCATAGCATATCAAGTTCTATAAATGGACTGTTTATAGTGGTTTTAGCTCAGTTCTATTCGTTTTTTTAAATTAT
>NW_027644372.1:0-26435 GCF_032717465.1 Coenobita brevimanus
TATTTTGTGCACTCAGTAATACCAAACTTCTCTCCATTGACCCATGGGCAGTCTCAGAAACTACTGGCCCAAATAGGTCCATATTCATTCAAGACCTGCTCCTCGACCTTGACTCTGTCCCACAAAAAATTCAAGTCTGTGCAAGTGGGTGCAAGGATTGTATGGGTAAGGATGAAAGTAGCCTAGGTATACAAGCGTGGACGATTGTGTGCGTATGCGCCGACAGAGGACCGAGTGGCAAGAGTGAAAGATGAGTTTTGGGCGAGTGTGGAAGCATGTATGGACAAGTTTGAGTGGAGTGAGAAAGTGTTTTTGATTGGAGACATGAATGGCAAAGTCGAGAATGTACGAGTCGATGGAGTGGTTGGTCAGTGGGGAGTGCCAGCTGAAGTAGATGGGAATGGTAGTGCTTTGTTGGACATCTGTGCTGGTAAGGGGTTAGCAATAGCTAACACCTACTTTCGGCATAAGATGATCCACAGGTATACATGGAGGGTTATGAGTAGGATGGATGGTGAACTTGTTGAACGAAAGGCAATGATAGACTATGTGTGTGTGGATGGGCGAATGAGAAGACAAGTGGTGGATGCAAGAGTGTGGAGAGGGTGGGGGAATGGAATCCCGGACCATCATTTAGTGATGGCCAAGGTAAAGTTGCGAAGAAAATGGTTGAAGAGACAAAGGGAAGACAGGAGGAAACAGCTTCTGTGAGAAGAGTGGAGAAGTTGAAAGACAGTGAGAGAATGGCAGAGTATAAGAGCATAGTGGAAGAAAGATTGGGAAGGTATGAGTTAGAGCAGATGGAAGGGGTGGAAGACGTATGTAAGATATTCACGGAAGAAATAGATGCAGCATGTGAATTGGTTTGTGGAGTGAGGAGGAGATGCAGGGGTGTGCAAGGGACAGCATCGTGGAATGATTAGGTGAAACAAGCTGTGGAACAAAAGAAGAAGGCATATAGAGAATGGATAGCGAGTAGAGGTAGGGGAGGAGATGAGAGAGAGAGAAGAGAGAGATATATGTGGGCAGGAGAAGGGAGGTGAAGAGATTGGTGAAGGAGAGCAAGAAGAAAATGCATGAAGAATTTGGGAGGAATCTGAGTGTGAAATGGAGGGAGAGTAAGAAATTGTTTTGGAAGGAGGTAATGAAAGTAAGACAGTGTGAAAGGGGAAATAGTAGGGGAGTGAAATATAGGAATAATAAATTGTTGATGGAGAAGAGAGAGAAAATGAGGAGATGGAAGGAGCACTTTGAGGATTTGTTGAATGTAGAGAGTTAGAGCAGTGAGAGTATAAGTGGTTGGGGAATGGCTGGGAGAAGGAGAGATGAGAGGAGGGAGGAAGAGATCAGTAGGGCGGAAATAGTGGAAGCAATGAAGATCAAAATGGGAAAGGCCCCAGGAATTGATGGAGTGTGTGTGGTGAAATGCTGAGGTATGGGGGTGAGATTGTAGTGTTGTGGATATAGAAATAATGTAGATTGGCATAGGAAGAGGGAAGGGTTCTGGAGGACTGGAAATCAGGTATAATTGTTCATTTATACAAAGGAAAGGGGGAGAGAGAAGTATTTGGTAACCATAGGGGTATTTGCCTTCTTAGTGTGACTGGAAAAATATGTGGTAGAATACTCATTGATAGGGTAAGGCATATAACAGAGAAGCTAGTTGAAGAAGAATTAGGAGGAATTAGAAAGGAAAAAGGGTGTGTAGATCAGATATTTGTTCCAAGATGTTTAGTGGAGAAGTATCTAGAGAAGGGAAAGAAAGTGTATGCTGCCTTCATGGATTTGGAGAAAGCTTATGACAGAATAGATAGACAAGGTATGTGGAAGGTACTGAGAATATATGGAGTGGAGGGGAAATTGCTGAGTGCTGTGAAGAGTATGTACGAAGGAGCTAGCGCTACGGTGCGAGTGGATGGTGAACTGAGTGAGTTCTTTGATCTCAGTGTGGGACTGAAACAGGGTTGTGCGATGTCTCAATGGCTGTTTAATATATACATGGATGGGGTTGTAAAGGAGGTGCAAGGTAGGGCAGTGGATGTGGGGGTGGCTCTAATAAATGAGGCTGAGATTTGGAAGATTCAGGTGTTGTTGTTTGCTGATGATACAGTATTGTTGAGTGAAGATGAATGGGAGTTGCAAGGTTTGGTGAATGAATTTGGGACAGTGTATAGGAAGAGGAATCTGAAAGTTAATGTAAACAAGAGTAAAGTTATGGTGTTTGAGAGGAATGAAGTCACAGAATGCACGGTGAGGTTGGATGGTGAGGATATGGAGAATGTGAGTGCATTCAAGTACTTGGGTAATGTCATGGACAAGGATGGAACCTCGGGGGATGAAGTGCGTGAAGGGGTACAACAGGGAAGGAAGGTTTTTGGTTCACTGAAAGCAATGATGAGAAATAGGGAGGTGAGTATGGAAGTTAAGAAGTCACTGCATGATAGTCTTGTGATCCCTATCCTGACGTATGGAAACGAGGCATGGACCTTGCAAGAGGATAACATGAGTGAGAGCAGTGGAAATGAGCTACTTGAGAGGAGCATGTGGAGTGACATGGAGGGACAGGTTGACGAATGAAGAGGTGAAAGAACGTTGTGGGGTGGATGTGGATGTGGTTGAGAAGATTAGGGGAAATACACTGAGGTGGTTTGGACATGTGGAGAGAATGGAGAATGAAAGACTGACTAAGAGGGTGTATGTAGGTGAGGTGGAGGAAGGGAGTTGAGAGGTATATGAGGGAGGGGGGAGTGAGTTGGGGGGAGGATAGTCAAATGGTGGGTGACAGAGCGACTTGGAGGCGTTTTGTCTGCGGCCACCCTTTGCGGGATTAGGGCGTCGGGCTATAGATAGATAGATAGACATTTAGCGGGTTCTGATAATTCCCTAATTTCTGTTTTTATAGGTTTCTGGATGAAACTGGAAAACCATTACTAGGAACTGGATGATACTGGGTAATAAGAAGCCACCAGCTGGGTGACTTAGATGGCCAAGTATGAAGGCATAGCTTTGATTTAAGCAAATACGAGCAATTTCCTTCTTCAGAGAAACAACAAGAACAACTACAACAATAATAACAAGAACAATAATAACAAAAACAACAAGAACAATAATAACAAGAACAATAATAACAAAAACAACAAGAACAATAATAATAAAAACAACAAGAACAACAATAATAATAATAATTATAATTATAATAATAATAATAATGAATTGAACAAGAAAACAAACAACTGAAATGGTGAGATATACCAAGAAAGTGGAAATCGTCTTTATTAATTTCATTAGCTCACTTTATGAAAAGGTCCCTCAATTACTTTCTCAGTTCGACTGCTGTACTGGTTTAGTCCCCAGTATCCCAACACTGCAGCTATCGTTGAACCTGCTGATTTTAAAACCCCGTATATGGTGAGCATCTCTATGTGAAGAGCTGGTGTAGTAGGGCCTCCCCTAGAAGCATGTCAAACATATTGGGCAATAGTGAAAGCAACAAAATCCTCGCAGACAATAATGACAGAGCCCAAATTACTTTCCACTGATCCTTAGGTGATCTCAAAAACTGCTGGCCAAACTGGGTCCATGATCATTTCAGCTCTCGACCTTGACTGTCCCACAAAAATGTCATGCCTATATCTTTGGCTGTTTCTGAGAATCAGCGAATAGACTATTTTTATGGGTTTTTGGATGTAACTGGGAAACCAGTCCTAAGAACTGGATAAGACTGGGTCATGTGAAGCCTGCCAGCTGGGGAACTACGATGGCCAACTATGATGGGTATAGATTTGAAACTGAATTAATTTAAACAGCTTCCTTATTTGATAGAAAGAACAATACATAATAATAAATAGAATAATGATAATAATTTTAATTCTGTAACCGTCCTGTAGACTTTAGTCTCCATTTACTGTTTTTTACAATGATCTTGACCCCATTGAGGAGATTTGAAATTTTTACAGTAAAACACAATAAATTATTAGGAATTTGTACGCCATGTTTCACTTTTCAGATTACAGTAACATCTCGCATCTAACGAGTAAAAAGTACCAAAAAGATTCGTTAAATGCGAATTCGTTAGGTGTGAATAAAACATATGGGGGATATTCTAATAGGTAAGAAAAAATTGGACTGAACTCATATTTTGACCGTATTTTTACTCATTATGTAAGTCACTGGCATTCATTTAAGTCATATTTATCATACAGAGTGATATAAATTATGGAATAAAGAAGAAATAATGTGGATAACTCACCTGTGAGTGATGAATGAGGTGCGTGGGTAAGACAAAGTGGTATCTGAGGCTGGAAGGGAGACTACTGGGCTGCTCCTTCTCCCTCCTCACCTACGCCACCACCACCACCGCCACCCTCTTCTCGCTTTCCACTGCATCTCGCGATGCCTCGCCAAGTTTTATCTTTTCGTCTGTACTCTTATCCTTCCCAACAAATCCAGAAAAGTCATGAGGAATGTCACCAAGAAGATTCTCTATGTTCTCATCATCACTCACAGTCTCTTGTCCTTCATTTCCATCGAACTTTCCCAAGCTTACAGCGTTTATTTAAATATTCGGTGATAACTGTTTGTCTTCTTTCATTCACTTTTTTTGCATAGGTTTAACTGAGCTCCTGGTTTAGTTTCTGTAGCAAAGGTGACACCTTTCCCATCCACAGGGACTCTGATGTGCCCGTACCACGCAGAAACTCTTCCACTTGTGCCAGATCGGTAAGCTTCCTAGACAGGTAGCCAGCCGTAACTTTGTTTTCTTCTTTGCTTTCCTCTTTTTCTGCCATCAGTTCAAGCCCTACATCTTCCACCATCTCTTCAGCACTTTTTGTTTCCTGTGGTTGCAACAATTCTGCTACAAGGGCCTCATCAACTTTATCAAAACCTAGTGCTGGGATATTCCTGGCTGCCGCAACTGCCTCTCACATGAAATTTAGCCTTGCGCTGCTGTTTACCTGAGCTGGCTGGTACCAAGTCGGGGAGAAGGGCATGCCAAGCATGCTTTATTGTGTCGGCTGTGGTGTTTTTTCAGGCAAAAAGTCATGTAGTCAATTGCATTTTTGACTCAGCCAAGGTTGCGGCAGATTTGAACCGTGTGCCCGGGATTTCTTTCATTAGATTCGAAAATTCCTCGTTAGATATGAATATGGGTAGAGGTCTAATACTGTCATTAGATGTGAATTCATTAGATGTGAACTCGTTAGATGCGAGATCACACTGTACTTGCTCAGGTTCCGTTGAAATCTCAAGTAGACACAACTTTATGTCGTTCAATCATAATGCTGATGTGACTCCACCACAGAACCAGAAAGATATGTAATATTTTTTTCTATCAACAGTGGCACATACCATGACAACTGATTCCGTCCACAGCCTCCATTTCTCTTAGAATCATT
Organism: Coenobita brevimanus; assembly: GCF_032717465.1. Classification (NCBI taxonomy): domain Eukaryota; kingdom Metazoa; phylum Arthropoda; class Malacostraca; order Decapoda; family Coenobitidae; genus Coenobita; species Coenobita brevimanus. The sequence continues at coordinate 5,397 of NW_027644372.1, forward strand.
GCAAGACTTTGAAGCTGGAATAATAATAATACCAGCAAAAACAGTAGTCCTAACCTATTAACCCTTTAAGCCCAGGCGCAGGGCTCGGTAGCTTATCCTCCCAGCCTGGGATAATCAGCAATTATTGCCCCGTTTTCAAATATTTGCCAAAAAAAAAAAAACGTACCTAAAATCAAAAAATAAACAGGACATGAAAATACAACCCTTTGGCTATGCGATGACGTTATCAATAGACCGGTAGGTAGGCAATCAACAATAGGGGGAGGAGGGGAAAACAAGTTACCAAAATCCACTTTTTTCGGCACTTTGCTGCCTGCCTGGACGTAACGTGCTCCTCATAACTTCTTGCTTATGCCTTATTCACAGTGAATTCAGACAAAAAGCAAAAATATCTCCCTCTCTCTCTCTCTCTCTCTCTCTCTCTCTCTCTCTCTAAGTAATAATGAAGGATCGGCCTATCCCTACCAAAGCAGGGACGATACAGCCAATGTATCTCTACCAAGTGGCTTAGGCTGTCTGGTTAAGAATGTATGTAGGGTGAGAAGTGCTTGTGAGAGTGATTGTAATGTTGGAGTGGCTTTGGATGTGTGTGTAGTCCCTGAGCCAAGTGTAATCGGTCAACCTTAAGTCAACTGGGTGCAAGCATACTAGTATGCAACACTGGTTCAATCACAGCACCCACTATGTCCGCCAAAGCAGTAAGTAGCTCGGTGAACGCTTCATAAAGTTTCTACAACTCTGGCAGGAGGTGAACCTGCATCCACCAGCATGCGAGATGCACACTCTATTATTATACAACAGAGGCTCCTTTTATATATATATATATATATATATATATATATATATATATATATATATATATATATATATATATATACATATATATATATATATATATGTACACTATTTTCTAAGATATCTTACTGACTATGAGGGTGGAAGGTGGCAGAGGGGAGGAAAACACTTGCGATTTTTCAAAATTTGCTAGATCGACTATGGTCATCACCCGGGGTAAAAAGCATGTTTCACTAGATAGACCATGGTCGTCACCTGGGGTTAAGGGGTTAATAGATGGAGACTAATAACAGCTTGAACTCTGCAGCTAACCTGTGGACAGTCACTAGTCTCCACTTCCAGTTTCTTACAGAGATCTTTACCCCATTGGGGGAGTTTGGATTTTTTTTTTTAAAGAAAACATATTCGTAGGAATTGGTCCGCCGAACTTCATTTTCAGATTACTTGCTCAGGTTCTGTTGAAATCTCCAGTAGGCATGAGCCCCTTATCTCGTTCACTGAAAATACTTTCTGCCACAGCACATGAAAGATCTGGAATATGTTTTTCAATCACCAGTGGCTCATGCCAAGGCACAACGATCCCTTTAGATTCATTCCACATCTTCCGGTTCTATTGTGAACATCGCAAGACTTGGAAGCCTGAATAATAATAATACCATTAAAAACAACAGGCTCCTCCTACGTCATAGGAGGGGTGTAATAATGACAAGAACAACGTAACTTACCACTGGTGTGGTGAGTTATGATACTAATGTCGAGAGCATTGTAACTCATCTCTAGTGTGGTGAGTTATCACCATCATCATCATCATCATCATCATCATCATCATCATCATAATAATAATAATAATAACAATAAAAGAAAAAATACCATTAGCAATTTCAATAACGCAACACATGAGTAGCCATCCGGCTTGTGTATGTGACCACAATGCAATAAAATAATGCAATATTTGTACTTTGACTTTCTCTGTGACATAGGGATTGGGGTCATGGTCATTCATACTTGGTAGCGATGCCTAGCATCTGAAGTTCTGTAAATGTACCAAGTTTGTTGAGAGCTCAATTCTATCTTGGATTTTTAAATTATGCAGTTCAATTTGTCCACAGCTGTGACCTTGAGTTTTGAGTCAATGTCATACGTACTTGTTAGCCATGCACAGCATATCAAGTTCTTTAAATGTAGCAAGTTTGGTGATTGTAGCTCAATTATATATATATATATATATATATATATATATATATATATATATATATATATATATATATATATATATATATATTTTTTCCAACTGTGCACTGAGAGACCCCAAACTGCTTTCCATTGACCCCTGGGTTATCTAAGAACCTACTAGCCCAAATGGACCCATGTTCATTTCAGGACTGCTTCCCAACCTTGGCTATGCTCCACAAAAATTTCAAGTATGTTCCATTAAGCCCTATTAAGGGTTTCTGACAATCCACAAATAGATTATTTTTACATTTTTTGATGATATAACTGGAAAACCTATACTGAGAACTTAATGATACTGAATCATATCACTCCACCAGCGGGGGGACTTAGATGACCAAGTATTTTTATTATTCTTATTATTATTTTATTAATATTATTATTAGTAATACTGACAAGAACAATATGTCACCACTGGTTTGGTGAATTATAACTAGAGAATACAAATTGCCTTTAACAGTTTCAGTAACTCACCTCATGACAATGTCATCCAATTTCTTCCGCAATTCGACTTCAGTGGTCGATTTATTCCCCAATGTCCAAAAATTGTATCTATCGCTGGAACTGGTTATTTCAATGCCCTTCCAATAGTGAGAACTTCGAGGTGAAGAAGAACAGGGACACCCAAGAAGACTGTCAACCATACTGGGCGAGGATGAAAGCAACAAAATCCTTGCAGAGCAAAAATGACATAGCCCAACATACTTTCCATTGGCCACTGAATTATCTGAGAAACTATTTCTCCAATGGGTCCATAGTCATTTCAGACTTGTTCCCCGCCCATGGCTATATCCCACAAAGATTTTATGACCGCACCTTTGGTGGTTTGGGGGAATCCACTAATTGACTATTTTTTAGGTTTCTGGATGTAACTGGAAAACAAGTACTGCGAACTGGATGATACTGGGTCATATCAAGCCGCCAGGTGGGGGACTCAAAAGGCCAAGTTAGATACCCATAGCTTTGAAATTGAGCGTATACTGACAGTTTACTTCTTTGTTAGAAAGAGCCATGCACAGAATAAAAATAATAACTAGAACTCTCTAGCAGTCCCGTGGACAGTCAATAGTCTCCAACTGCTGTTTCTTACAATGACCTTGACCCCATTGGGATTCGAATATTTTAAATAAAACGAAAGAAATTATTACGAATTGTTCTACCAAGTTTCATTTTCAGACTATTTGCTCAGGTCCCATTGAAATCTGTTGTAGACATGACCACCTTACCTAGTTCACTCATTACACTGACATGACTCTTTCTGCCGCTGCACGTAAAGTATTTGATTTTTTTTTTTTTTCTGTCGGTAATGGCTCATGCCAGAACACAGCCGGGGCCCTTTAGATTCCATCCACAGCATCTAGTTCTCTTGGAATCGTTCCGAGACTCTGAGGATGGAATAATAAAAATACCAGCAAAGTCAAAAGTATCCACCTATGTAATAGTTGGAGACTATTAATAAGAACAGTATATCTCACCACTGGTTTGGAAAGAAATCATAATATTAACAAGAATAATAGAACTCCCCACTGTGGTGAGTTATATTGAGAAAGACAATATAACTCACCACTGGTGAGGTAACATGTAATAATAATAACAAGAACAATAAACGTTACCACTGGTGTGGTGAGTTATAATAATAATAATAATAATAATAATAATAATAATAATGATAATGGAAATAATGACAAGAATGATGTGACTCACCAATAGTGTGGTGAGTTCTCGTTTCATTTCGTTTTTGAAGGTTCCAACATGCTTGCATGCGTTGGTCTTGGTCACCTAATGGTGGCTGTTTATGCTGATTGATCTCTGGCAGCTTCCCTATTCAGTTGCTTCTCCCTGAGGTCACACTTAACCCGCCGCATGCTGGCTATTTTTAGCGCTATGGTCACCCCAGTGCCGGCCATTTACAAAATGCCTTCACTGTGTTCAGCACTGGATGAGGCACACAGGCAAAGTGAGGCAGAGCGCGCGTGAGGCAGGGGTGTTAAAGCTTTGTAGCCAACATTTTTATATATGTAGCTCTAATTCTTGTAATAGGTGAGTCTTGACTTAATTGAAAGGCAGGAGGAGTTAAAGATGAATACGGGGAGTTGATCTTGATTTATTACCTTCAGAGAATGTCTAAGTTGACCAGTGTATGTATTACACAGAGACTTAATATACTAAGTAAGTCTAGTTGGAACCCTCTTCTTATTCACTCTCTCCAATACCTGACGGTTCTATGGCTTCTCTCCTTCTCTCCACCACCTGTCGATTCTAAGGCTAACCTCCTTCTGAGCTCTGCTTCCTAAATTCCTCTTTTAGCAGGGGTCGTGTCACGTGGAATATTCTGATGTGAAGCTTCTAGAAGCCTGTGTGTGAGTTTGTGTGTATGTGTGTGTATGGTCACCAGGCACTGCTCGTGTGCCTATCAAGCATTCCTTGAGTTAGAGTGTGTAAGCATGTTTACCATTGCTCGATTCTAACTGACACACTACCTATCTCATCCCTGACTTGCTTCTTCTATCTGCCTATCTATCCATCTATCTTTTTTTCTATGTATCCATCATGCTATCTATTATGATTTGTAATTATAATATGGAGTCCTGACATCGATCGGTCACGTTGCTGGTGGTCCTCCGACAGCAATCATCATTATCATATGCTAATCTACTAATACATAATAGTCTTCTTCTTCAGTCTTAACCTGCCCCGTCCCGACCACTTTTTCACCACTGGTACCCCCCAATCCCGACCATTTTTGGACCCAAATTTTTTTTGTTAAAACTTTCGCTTTTGGTCAGAAACAATGGTCAATCACAAAGAAAGTGTTCACCGGGGTCCATAAGTTGCCTAAACAGGTATACCTTCATCACACCTGGTACCGTGTTCTCTGTAGGTGGTCTGAGGCTCTCACGTTTTCTATGGTATTATAAGTCTGAGGAACCAATGAAAGTAAGTAGATATGTATTTATTACAAACATAAAAACATGTGATACAAGAGTAAATTGGATTTTATACAAAAATAGAGGTGAAATAAGCATTGTACCATCGGGCGAACCGAGCGAAATCGGCCAAACTGTTCACAGTGAATCGCTAACATTGCTGAATCATGATACATATCATTTTTTCTACTTACATAATACATCTCCAATAACATTATACCATTTTACATTTTATTGAACTGTTTTTACGTATTCACAGGCCTTTCGATAACATTTAGCGTAATGTTAGCGCTTATTTACGTAGTGAGTGAACTCGCTGTGACTGTTGTTTCAACTCGTATTGTGTTTTTTCAACTTACATAATACTTTCCTAATAACATTATACACTTTTCCACTTTAGAAAACTGTTTTCAGATAGTTTCAGGCCATACGTAAATATTTAGCGTAATAATAGCGCATAATAACACAGAGGGTGAAGTCGCTATGAGTATTATTTCAACTTACAACCTATTTTTGTACTTATATAATACTTCTCCACTAACATTACACATGTTTCCACTTGATATAATTGCTATCACATAATAGGAGACCTTACTATTCTACTGAGCGTCATATTATCGCATATTTACACAGTGAGTGTTATCGCGATATCATTTGTTTCATCTTACACTAGTATTCAACTTATAAATTACTTTCCTACTAACATTACACCCTTTTCCACTTTATATCATTCCTATCACATACTTACAGACCAGAATGTTCTATCTATCTATCTATTGCCAGACGCCTCAATCCCGTTTGGGGTGGCCACAAACAAATCGCCTCCAAGTCACCCTGTCCCCCGCCATTTCACTGCCCTGCTCCCAACGCACACCCCCCTCTCTCACATACCTCTCCACCCCATCCCTCCATCTCATCCTCGGCCTCCCCCTCCCTCTTCCCCCCTCCACCTCACTCACATACACTCTCTTCGTTAGTCTTTCACCCTCCATCCTCTCCACATGGCCAAACCACCTCCGTGTGTTCCTCATAACGCTTCCTATCACATCCACATCCACACCACAACGCTCCTTTACATCCTCATTCGTCAGCCTGTCTCTCCATGTGACTCCACAGGCTCCTCTTAAATAACTCATTTCCACTGCTCTCACTCTTGACTTGTGTCCTTCCAACAATGTCCAAGCTTCACTTCCGTACGTTAGAGTTGGTATCACAATACTGTCATGTAGTAACTTCCATGTTTCACTTCCATGCTCACTTCCCTGTTTCTTATCACTGCTTTCAAAGAACCAACAACCTTTCTTCCCTGATGTACCCTTTCAAGCACTTCATCCTCCAAATCTCCATCCTTACTCATCACACTACCCAAATACTTAAACGTACTCACATTTTCCAATTCCTCACCATCCAACCTCGCTGTACATTCACTAACTTCACCTCTCTCAAAGACCATCACTTTACTCTTCCCCACATTCACCTTTAGGTTCCGTTTCTTACACACTCTCTCAAACTCATCCACCAAGCCTTGCAGCTCCCCTTCGTCTTCACTCAACAACACAGTATCATCTGCAAACAACAGTACAGGGAGTTTCCAAACACTATCCTCTCTCACCATGGCCACTCCAACATCCACTACCCTACCTTGTACCTCTTTTATTACCCCATCCATGTACAGATTGAACAACCATGGAGACATGACACATCCCTGTTTCAAACCAACTTTCAAAGAGAAAAATTCACTTAGTTCACCATTCACACGCACTGCAGCCTTCGCACCATTGTACATACTCTTCACAGCATTCAACAACTTCCCATCTATTCCATATATTCTTAACACTTTCCACAATCCTTGTCTATCCACCCTGTCATATGCTTTCTCCAAATCCATGAAAGCCGCATACAACTTCTTTCCCTACTCTAGAAACTTTTCCACTAAAGATCTAAGAATGAATATCTGATCTACACAACCTCTTCCCTTCCTAAAGCCTCCCTGTTCTTCTCCAACTAATTTCTCTGTTCTTTCTCTAACTCTGTCTATAAGTATCCTACCATAAACTTTTCCTATTATACTAAGAAGACAAATGCCCCTATGATTACCACACACTTCTTTTTCCCCTTTTCCTTTGTACACGGGAATAATTATACCCTGACTTCCAATCCTCCGGGACTCTACCTTCCTCCCAGGCCAATCTGCACATCTTCCACATCCATTCTACTACTATCTCTCCCCCATGCTTCAGCATTTCACCACACACCTCCATCAATTCCTGGGGCTTTCCCCGATTTAACTTTTCTTCATTGCTACCACAACTTCTATCCTACTGATTTCTTCCTGTCTTCTCACCTCCCTCCTTCTCCCAGCCATTCCCCAGCCACTTATACTCGCATTACTTCCATCCTCTACGTTCAACAATTCCTTAAAGTGTTCTCTCCATCTGCTCACTTTTTCTCCCTTCTCCACTAGTAACCTACCATTTTTATCTTTCACTCCCCTGCTAACTTCACTTCCACCCTGTCTTACTCTTTTCACTTCTCTCCAGAACATTTTCTTACAGTCCCTCCACTTTACACTCAAATTCCTTCCAAATTCCTCATCCACTCTCTTCTTACTCTCTCTTACTAATCTTTTCACCTCTCTCTTTCTTTCCACATATAACTCTCTCTTCCGCCTCTCAGCTTCTACCACGCCCCTATTTCTCATCCATTCATTGTATGCTTTCTTCTTTTGTGCCACAGCCTGTTTCACCTCTTCAGTCCACCACGCTGTTCCTTGCACCCGCCTCCATCTTCTCTTCCTTCCACACACCACATCACATGCTGCACATATTTCTTCTGTAAATATCTTACATACACCTTCCACGTCTCCCATCTGCTCCAATTCATATTTGCCCAATCATTCCTCCACTTCTCTCTTATACTCTGCCTTTTCTCATCCTCTTGTAACCTTTCCACTCTCCTTGCAACTACTCCTTCCTCTTGTCTTTCCCTTCTTCTATTCCTCCATCTTACTTGCATTCTAATTCTGGCCACCACCAAGTAGTGGTCAGAAAGTCCACTCCCCCAACCTCTATACACTCTTGCATCCTTTACAGATCTTCGCATCCTTTCATCTACACACACATAATCAATCATTGCCTTCCTTTCATTCAGTTCACCACCCACCCTTCTCATCACTCGTCATGTATACCTGTGGATCATTTTATGCCTGAAGAGGGTATTGGCTATCACCAACCCCCTCCCAGCACAAATGTCCACTAACGCACTCCCATTCTCATCTATCTCAGCAGGCACACCCCACTCACCAACTATTCCATCCACCTTCACATTCCCAACTTTACCATTCATATCACCAATCAAAAACACTCTCTCATTCCTTCCAAACTTTTCCATGCACACTTCCACATTTGTCCAGAACTCTTCTCTCACTCTTCTAGCACGATCTTGCGTTGGCGCATACACACACACAATCACCCACATTTGTATTCCAACTTTCAACTTTACCCACACAATCCTTGACCCAACTGATCCATACTGTCTTATGCTCTTCTTCCATCTTTTACTCACAACTATACATACTCCTTCCTTTGCCCTCTCATTCTCACCTACTCCTGCACATATACCCCATCCATACTCCCATTCTCTCACACTTTCTCCCCCCCATTTTGTTTCAGTTATTCCACATACATCCACTTTCGCACCCTCAAGCACCTGGACAATCTCTCTCTCTTTCACCTCATCATTCGCTCCTCTTACATTCCATGTACTCCTTACCAAGTCCTTTGTCCGATCCTGGGTCGTCAACGTTTGGTCAGTCCTTGTCCGAGGCTTCTTGTTTGTTTTTTTAGTTTGTTGTTTTCCGGGGAGGGGCACTAACCCTCCGCCAACCCTTTTAGTCGCCTTTTACGACAAGCAGGGATACTGGGGGAGTATTCTTGAAAACCCCCCTACCCCCAGGGGGTAATATTTTCGCAGATTTACACAGTGGGTGTACTCGTGACATCATTTGTTACAACTAACACTATTTTTCGACTTATACGTTACTTTCCTGCTAACATTACACCCGTTTCCACTTTATATTCTTGCTATCACATATTTACTGACCAGAGTGTTATACTGAGCATCATATTTTCGCAGATTTACACAGTGGGTGTAGTTTTGATATCACTTCTTTCAACTTACACTATTTCTCAACTTATACATTACTTTCCTACAAACATTACACCCGTTTCAACTTTATATAAGACTTAGAAAATACTGATTGGCCTTACCATTATACTGAGCGTCATATCGCCATCCCACACAGTTTCAATAGTGTAGGAAGTTATGGTACTCTCTGAAACATGGCTGAAGGCACAACGCAACATTGGTGGTGGTGGGGGAGGTTGGGGAGGTGGAGAGCGGCGCCTTTCATCACTCGCACTTCTCTTCCCTCTCCCTTTTCCTTTACCCTTTCCCTTCCCTTTCCTTCCTTTCCCCACATCCTGGGGCTGTGGGGAGGAAGTTTGGGAATACTGTGTGGCAAAAGACGTGCTGGGGAGTGGCTCCACCTCCTCTCCCCTAGGCCTACATGCACCACGTGCTCATGCTGCCTCCCTCACACCACTTTCCCTTTCACCCCATACTCCCGCCACACCACTTTCCCTTTCACCCTGCGCTCCCACCACACCACTTTCCCTTTCACCCCGCACTCCCACCACACCATTTTCACCTTCCCCAGACAAAACACTAGGACCATACCTTATTTGCCTTCTCGCCCCACCTTCTGATCCTCAGGGTGAGATTTTTTCCTTCCCCAACCACGAGGCAACATCACGTCCTAAGCCGCCGTCCTCGTCCTCGTCCTCGTCCTCGTCCTCATCAGAATCTCTCTCTAGGGGATGGAGAGAGGTCCGTGCAGGTGGTTTGGGTGCAGGCTGGCCTTCCCTTGCCTTACGATATGTCACATACCGCTTTTTCCGGGGCGAAGGGACCTCCTCATCACTGCTTGTTATTTCTTCCTCTGGGTGGACATAATCTCGATCCACCACATCATCATCAAGTGGAGAATCACTATCTCCAGTGAAGGCCTCCAGGGTGGATGCTATTTCGTCGTCTGAGAGACCTTTCCGCGCCATGTCTGACCTGGGTCACTGCTAACAGGTGAGTGACCGAGACAAGGGCGAGCGCGGGTCACATGGGGTCTGGGACGCTGCCCGCCTGGCGGCAGGTAGGGGAGGCTTGGGTAGGTGGGCGAATCGAAAATCTCGCGCGAATTTTGAAAATTGTGGAAATTATGAACCTTGCAATTGCAGGACGTTGAAGTACGTCAACGGGATCGGCAGTGACAAAACGTGAGGACGTGGAAGTACGTCGACGGGACGCCATGGGTTAATACATAATATTGATTGTAATATTGTATAGGTATAATATTTTAATTATTCATTAATATTATATTATAAACAAGTTGTATACATAATTGAATATGGTTAAATTGGTTATTGTATTACATTATGTAAAATGTGTATGAATAATAGTATAATGCATATATGCAAAAAAAAAAAAAGTTCAAAGTTAAGACTATGGTAAGAGTTATTAATATTTCATATTGAGATAATGATACTTGTATACTTCTATATCATGGGTCACTCTTCTTATATATATATATATATATATATATATATATATATATATATACTAAATACTGACTCCAAATTTGCAATTTTTGCATGAATTCTGTGCATTGCGAACAGCACTACTGCAAATACAATACAGAAGATTATAAAGACAGTAGGTGCTGGGCTATACACATAATATGGGTTGAACATACTCAAACTCAAATCTTCCCAGGGCTTCATCGTTTCATTGATCAGTTGCATAGTTTCAAACTTAGGTGAGGTCAACTTAATACTTGTGCTTGTTTCAGTCCATATCAGGCAGTGGGTGGAAATTGTTTGTGTGTATGATTGAGGATGGCGTATTGATGAATGGTGGATAAAGTGGACATGGATGGTGTAAATACCACACAGTAGTCTGGTGCTATGAATAATCCTGATGCAGAAGTATGAGATGGTGGTATATCTGGACAGACTATGTAAAAACTGATGTGTTATGAGTGAAATAAAAAAACTGTGAGTGTCTGATGCATTGATGGTATACAAGCTTATCTGGACCAAAAGTGAAGTTACAGTGATTATGACTAGTTATTTCTTATGATAGCCAATCCACAAGGGACTGTATCAGTAGGTTGAAACGTGAAAATGTAAGCAGGACAAAGGTGAACAGCATGTAAGGATGTGCGGCACTTTCGTTCAATCGTTGATTCACTTGCGAAAGTGACAGTGTTCCGTCTCTTGGAGACCATGATAAGTTCGGTGTCTGTGTTGATGTTGATGATGACCAAAGTGTTATTATTCTTAGATGGGAAGGGGTATATTTCGTATACTGTGAACAGGTCATCAGTTATGAATGGTACATAAACTACTACTGATGTTGGTGTTAGTGTTGCTTCCAAATATGGATAATATTGCATGAATTCCCTACTTCGGAACAAGGGTTTCATTTTATGTTTATGTATGCCTTGACTAATTATCTGACGTAGCTCATGAACTGGAAGTAAGTCATTTGTGATCTTGCCATCACCGGCATTCGAAATTCCTTGCATAAGTGCCCTGTAACGAACTCTAGTGTTGTCTAACTGGAGATTAATTGTGTCAATGTGTTCCGTGATGATAGAGAAGTGTTGGAAAAGTGTTATGTTACCTTCCATGTCATTTATTTTATCTACACTTTCGAGAGCTATGTTTTCCGCCTTTTTTCAGATTTTTCATCATTGTCTTCATTGCTGAGTTATGTCCTGTGATGAATTTATCTTGGCATGTTAGTACCTGAGCTATTTTATTAAATTTGTTGTTTATTTCTTTAAGGTCTTCCTCTGTAGCCAATCCAAAGATGTTCCCAAGAACTGCGCCACCCAGGTCAAACAAACCGCGCTTTTGGCGAGTACGTGTGAAGTTGTTCTTGTCGCTCAATACCTCCGTTCCATGAGATGGGAGATCTTGGATCATGATGAGCATAGTTGACTTAGCCTGTTCTATTTTCCATTTCGCTAACTTCACTATTTCATCCACTTCCTTTGTGTTATGTGCTTGTGAAACATAGCCTCCTATCATGAAGTCCAGGGTTCGCATTGGTCTTGCGATATTTTCTAGATAAGAAGGTAATTCATATAAGTAATCCATACTTATTTCAGTACTCATGACATCTTTCACAATTGACGTCGAGGCTGTTGGAGCTATGAGGCATCCTTGCCGTACTATGTGTTGGGGGTCTAAGTGCGCATATCCTCTTGCTATGTAGAGGAGAATCCATAGCATAAGTCCCTTCATCGCTACCTACCGACAAAAAAAATCTATTAATTTTCTAATATGGTCATGCTGTGGTCGATGATAGTGATGATGTTCGTTACGGTTGACTAACGTAGAACAATAACTTGATTGTTATTTCATTTATAGAAGGAGTTTAAATTGATATTTAAATCTCGTAAATGATGTACTGTAGATTTTATTGGAACAGTTGCACCTATGTTTGATTGTTTGGTATATGACCTTAATTTATTCTTGTAATTATAGTTGTTTTCTTGATTGGTTTCATGAGTTACGTTCGCTTGTTCGGTTGTATCCGAGGCTGAATGATTATTGGATAGTTCCCTTGAAACTTGTTTTAAATGGTCAATATGAACTTGTTTCTCTTCGCCACTTGACAGTGACTTAAATAAAACTTTGTTTGAATATATGTTAATTACTCTCTATGGGCCCTCAAATTTTGGGGATAATTTATTGTCTCTCGTATGAATGATACCATAAACAGTGTCTCCTAAGCTGATATGCGAATCTCTTGCCTTTTTTATTAAATGCCTCAGTCATTTCTTCCTTGGACATCGTCAATTGTTTTTTGACTCGTTTGTGTATGTCCTGGAATTCACGTAAACGGAGTTTAGAGTAATCATCGTAATTGTATATGGGCATGCTGTCACCTTCTAGGAGCTCATATGGTAGTTTTTTATCTGTCCCAAATATAATGAAATGTGGTGTGTCATCTATGGATTTATTTATAGATCCATTAATTGAAGGCTTCTACTCTAGGAATGCAATCATCCCAGCTTGTATAATTTTCACTGAGAATGTGTCGTAGCACATCTAATACTTTTTTTTGTCTCTCTACTAACCCATTAGATGTTGGGTGATAGGCTAAAACGTTAACCTTTTTGATGTATTGTCTACATATTTCTTGTAAGATATCAGAATTAAATTCTCCTCCATTATCACTTATTAGTACCTTTGGGGTAGTAAAGCGACATATTACATTATCTATTATTGCCTTTGCTACTGTCTCTGCTGTTTTATCTTTAATTGGAACTAAAATTACATAACGGGAAAAATGATCCGTTGCTACGAATAGGTATTGGTTATTATTGTATGATAATGGCATCTTGAGTAAATCAACAGCGACAGCGTCCCATAGTTGATATGGTACAGGGTAATTACCGATCGGTGCAGGTGAAATTGGGTATCCTTTGTGTTTTGCACATGATTCGCATCTGTCTATATGATTGTTTATATCTTTTCGTAATGAAGGCCAGTAATATAACAACAGGGCTTGTTTGAATGTCCTATCCTTTCCAGGACGTCCTGCATGTGGGCTATCGTGTATCGTTCGTAATACCTAGGGTATCATGTCATTGAGTACTACCAATTGGTTAGTATTTCTTAGGCGTTTTGGTTGTTCTGGATTGATCTTGTATTAAGTATTATTGACTATTGTGAATTGTTCGAGTGGTACATGCAGTTTGGGTGATTGTATGTCATCTCCACTTTCTAACTTGTATATAACTTTAGACCATATTGGATCAAGTCTGTGTTTTCGCGATATCATCGTGGTTTGGATGTCCCCTTTGAGATCTAATGCCACAACCTGAATTGTGTTCGGGTTCCTAGATAATGCGTCGGCTACTATATTTATTTTGCTCTGTATATAGTGAATAAATACATTGTAATTTTCGATTGTTCATTTCCATCTTGCTCTCCTCCCAGAGAGTTTTTCTTTAAACATACCCACTAGTGGTTTATGGTCGGTGAATAAGTGTATTTCGTAACCATATACCAAATCTCGAAGCTTTTGTAATGCAAAAACCACTGCAAGTGCCTCTAAGTCTGTAGTGCAATAATTTTTCTCTGCACCTTTTGTTTGTCTGGTGGCAAATGCAATTGGTTCATTCTTTCCTCTTTTATCTTCCTGCATCAGTACAGCCCTAATCCTTTAACTGATGCATCTGTACAGATAATAAACGATTTTGTGAAATCCGGATATGCCAAACAAGGTGCATTTGTTAGTTGAATTTTTAGTTTTGTAAATGCTTTTTGTTTTCTCTTCTTCCCATTGGAATATAGCATCTTTTTTGAGTAGTTGGAATAGAGGAAAGGCTATATGAGAGAACTGTGGTACGAATGACCTGTAGGACCCAGCTAGACCCAAAAATTGTCTAACTTCGTCAGTCGTAGTGGGTTCAGGAAAATCTCTCTGCCTGTATTTTGTCATCAGTGGTGTGAATACCATTAGAACTTAATTTGTGGCCTAAGATTTTTATTTCCTTAAAGCAAAATTTGCATTTAGAAAGCTTAATTTTTAAACCAGCATCACCAAGCTTTTGTAAGAGTAAGTCTAATTTCTTGAGATATTCTGTGATATCTTTCGTTGCGATTATAATATCGTCAAGATAAACAATTATTCTTTGTCCTAAAATTCCGGACAATACGTAATTCATAAGACGCTGGAATGTGCCCGGGGTGTCCTCAGTCCCATGGGCATCCTTCTATATTGACAGTGTCCTCTATCTGTGGAAAAGGAAGTGTATTTACGTGACTCCTGTTGTACCGGAATTTGATAATATCCACTTAGAAGATCGATTGTGGAAAATACAGTATTTTCTGGTCCAATATTCTGTAGGATGTCTCTTAGCACTGGCATGGGAAATCGGTCTGGGATTGTGTGATTGTTTAGTTTACGGTAATCTACTACAGCACGCATTTCTCCATTCGTTTGGGCACGAAGAATAATGGGGCATTCCACGGGAGACTGATGGTTCAATAATTCCAAGTTTTAACATTTCAACGACATACTGGTTTGCGAGTGTACGCTGAAATTGTGGGATTCTGTATGCCGGAATGAAAATTGGTGGTGTAGCTGGGTGCACATTAATCTTGTGATTAATCAGGTTTGTACACCCTAATTGTCCTCCGGGTAATGCTACGGTGTCCCTGTGTGTTTCCAGCAGGGTTAACAAATCATTTTGTTCATCAAATTCACCTGAGTGGATTAAATTCTCTTTTATGCTTTCTCTATCCGTAGACTTTATTTCACTTGTCACTCCAGCTATAACTATTTCCTTCACAGGGGAGGGACATTTTTCAGTATTAACTATGCAAGTCCCTTTTTTCAACTGTACTTCCCCATTCATGGGATTAATTATGAATATCTGAGTTTGCCCTTCGTCGTTCATCTGACAATGCGTTTTCTACTGACAATTCCTTTACATAATTCTTCTAAGACCAGAACAGTACTATTCCGTAATTTGCTTTTTAAGATAACTTTCATATAGGAATTAGGTGGTATAACTAAATCATTGGTGAGATGGGCGGGAAAAACTGATAAATCAGTACTGTTACAAGGGTCTCTAATCATGGAGGCTGGGGCTGGTGGTGTGAGTGGATTTATACACTCATCTGTTTGTGTATGTTTGTTTAAGCTTTTAATATTACCAATTCTTTTTGGTTCTCTTTTACTAATCAGTGAGGGCTCTGATGGTATTTCCTCTATGAATTCATTGTCAAAGTCTATTCCATTCATTTGTGGGAGTAAAGTTATTTTCTCTGTTCTCATGCATCTTAAGCCCAGTAACATAGGAGCTTTAATCACTAAGTTTTCAACGATACAGAAAATGCAGAGATTGGTCTTGTAGTCTCTGTGAAACTGATGTTTAACCTTATCATACCTTTTACTGTGATTTGTTTTCCATCTACTGTATATAAATCTAAGTCAGATTCTTCCAGAAAAGTTACTTTCTTCTTATTTCTAAAAAATTCTATTTATTTCTTCTTGTGTTATTAAGTTCACTGGAGAGCCTGTGTCTAAAAATAAAGGAAACGTTTTGATCCTCACATACAGCTGGTATCAAGATACACTCATTTCCCAACATGCCTCCTATGTGAATTTTAGACTTGCTTTTCTTTACGTTTGTTCGTTTTTTGTCATGATTTGGTCTTCCCCCGTTTTGAACATAGACACTAATTTTTCTACTGTTTTGCAGTTACTGGTCCAGTGCCCTTGGCACCTATGATGTCTACAGAATGGACCAAATCCTTGTGTCTATTGTCTATCCTCTTTTGTTTTGATAAAGCATTCATTCCTAGTGTTTCCTGGTTTTGCACAATAATGACATAGAATGGACATATCTCTTGACTGTGATCTACGAGGTGACTTCCCATATTTAGTGGTGTCTGTGGCGCGAGATCTGCTTGGGCGCACAGAGACTTATGAAACTGCCTGTAGCCTGGTGTTTGTGATCGTACCCTTGACAAGTTTAGTTGTTTGCTCTGCCTGCTTTCGGTTCGTGATCGATTTTGTTCTCTGTTTGGGGTAGTTCTAGCTGTTTTCACAGCTGATACTGTCTCAGACACTCTCATTCTACTAGAATTTGACTGAGTTTCAACCATCCCTGTTTTACTACACTTCATCTCTACCTCGTTCATTAAGTCTATTAAGCACATGCCTGGGGTGTACGCGATCGTCTTGGCGATCTTAAGGGTCCTATCAGGTAATTTACACAAGGCAGCTATATAACCAGTGATGTGCACGACAAGGTCTGGGGACTTCTTTCCATTTCCTGTTATCCAGTTTGAGTTTTTCTAAGGTAGCTAATAATGTCCTTTTGATCGTGGAGAAATCAGCAGTTATTTCACTGAGCACAAGATTTGTAGTGTGCTCCCTTACAAGATCCACAATCTCATGTAATTCTGTAGTGCCACAAATTTAATATTCATGTATGTGTTTAGAGGTACTGTAATTTTTAAGTTAGATAGGATGTAACCTGAATACTAGTCTATAAATTCCTGTCCTAAGTAGTAATTCATATGTTAATGATTAATGTAGGGTTAACTTTATTTTTATATGTATGCATCTCTGTATCTGTGCATTGGGTGATGTAATTGTGGATGTTGAGCTATGGGAATTCCTCCATCTGGTTGAGTAATGAATAACAGATGTGCGCAGCTTCTGTTGTCGTTGTTGGGCGCCGAGTTTAAACCTTAAACAGAGTAATGATGAGTATACAATATTTTCCGTACCCTAGTTGTGAAATGTTTACTAATGAAGCTGCTAGAACCCAAATATGTGAGATTAACAGTCAAAAGGCCTAAATAATGTCATTTGTGAGGATTTAATGGTCCTGTTTGCCTTAGCCGTCACTAGATAGCATAAGCTGCCTCAAAATTCAAGGCAGGATAGTGGTAAAATCAGTATCTAAATTAAGTAAGGACTGAATCCCAAATTTTCCCCAATTCAATCAAAAGTCCTGGCGTCATGTGTACACTGCTAAATAAATTGTGAAGAGAACTGAAACCCACCATATTTCAAAAGCACCAACTCATTTGACCTAGCAGTGGCGTCTCTGGCGTACCCAGGAAGCAGCACTTGAGGCCCAGACGTCGTGTATAATGGACGTTGGTTCAGGTGAGCTGTCCACATTTCTCCTTTCCCCCCCTTTTTTCTTTGTTTAATCCTTACTTGGCATGGACCATATGAAGTAATATTGTTGAAAGCTTAACGTAGACTTGAGGCCCAGACGTCGTGTATAATGGACGTTGGTTCAGTCCCCAGACACCGGCGACGTCAGTGTGAGCACAAGGCCTTCCTGTGGTATTGTCCATAGACTCGTCTGCATACACACTTACACTACCCATGAATTATTTTATAAACCAAATGTAACTGAAATAGTATCTGTTATGCTGAGTGTTTTTAGGTCGACTTCTCGCCCTAAAAACACTAGCGACTAATGAAGTCCTCTTTCTGGACCGCAAGTAAAGCATCAACAAAGGAACAGGACATAAAAACTAGGCAGTATACCTTATCACATCGATTACCTTAATTCTAACACCGTTACAATATTACATAGAGTGATATTTAGGATATGGGATACAGATATACAGAGTTATGTTAGGATGACTCGGGATATTCAACACACACTATGATCACATATAACAATGGCTTGTGGTTCTATAAGTGAAGGTGATTGTATTTCATCAAAGCCTAAAATGTCTATACTCACAGTCATAAGAGGAATATACAAGATTAATAGTCTAGGGGCGGAGTATTACTATAAGAAAGGCAGGGGGTGGATCACGACACTCGACTTGGTTAACTAGAGGCGCGGCTGACACTTTTCGCCCGGCTGCTGTTCGCACTGACGGGGAAACTCCTCCTATTCTGGGAGGGGGAACAACACTAGATTTACTATTATAGAATTACTGTCTTTAAAAGGGGCAGTTGAGTTTGTGGGATCCACGAACACTTATTTGTTGACTTCCTCTAGATCATACTATATGTCACTCTGTCACTGTTCCTGTTCCACTTTCTCAGGTACATTGAGATTGAAAAGGTGTCACTGATCTTACCCGTTTTTCTTGGGTTATGATCATTCTGTCACTATAGCAGGGGGGAGGGGACCTCCAGGGACTCCTACTGGCGTGGCGTGCGTCCATACTGCCACCCGCAGGGGAGTCACTACTCGGGTCCGTTCCGTCGGTGCGCGTTGCAGGGAGGCCCTCTTGTCTAGGGGCCTCGACCTGATGTAGACCCTCAGCTCAGGGAATCTCGTCGTGCGTGGTGCAGGGAGGCCCGCCTATGTGGGGCCTCGACCTGGAGTGGTTGGCCCTCGGGACTGGGGCCAAACAATTGGAGGAGACGTGTCTGGCGTCGGAGGCTCCTGCGGTGTGAGGAGGGCAGGCGCTGGTAGGCTGCTGGGCTTACCTGGGGGTCCTGGGGCTGTGGAGGTCTGCCAGGATGCGCCGTCAGGTGTGGGCTGCGGCTTCGTCTCCTGCTGGTGCCTGGGGGAGACAAGAATTTCCCAGGAGTAGGAGGCAGGCCCCGACTGGAGACTTTGTCTCCGCTCCGGTGACACCTTCGGGGGCAACTCTCCCGAGTGGTGTCCAGCTACTTCCATAGGAGATCGCTGAAGGTAGAGGACACACGGAGACCGTGTTTTCTCTCCTATATAGGGGAGGGTAGCCAGCACGGAGGCGATTCTCTCTCCTGTCTCCATCACAGCCGTGGCTCCAGGTTATTGTTTTACCCTGGGACCCACTTTTGGCTCTCTACAAGGGACTCTTTACCCTTGGGGATTGGCTGAGGAGTACTGGCCCCATCCACAAAGCTCACTCTTGGGCCTCCTGCCAAGTTTGTGGCAGAGGGGTATTTCTCCCTCGTGGCTCACTGTGGCAGAGGGAGTACTAGCCCCCTCGTGGCTCACCAAAGGTGTGGCAGAGGGTGGTGTTCCTCGTGGCTCACTGTGGCAGAAGTACTGGCCTCGTGGCTCACCAAAGGGCCTCCTGCCCTGAAATTGTGGCAGAGGAGTATTTCTCCCTCGTGGACTCACTGTGGCAGAGGGGACTGGCCCGTCCGTGGCTCACCAAAGTTGGGCAGAGGGGTGGTGTTCCTCGTGGCTCACTGTGGCAGAGGAGTACTAGCCCCTCGTGGCTCACCCAAAGTTGTGGCAAGAGGTGTGGTGGTTCCACTCGTGGCTCACTGTGGCAGAGAGTCACGGATGACGGGTGGTAAAATGCCCGCTGCCGGACCCTCCGCCCCACCATCCCCCCACACCCACCACTGGGCCACCACCACCCCACCACCCTAGGAAGGGATAATGGGGGGGCTAATGACCCAGGGCAAGAGGGTCATCCAAACACCACTGACCCTGTGCCCCTTCTCCCCGCAACTGCCCCCAACGCCAGGTGAGCCTAGATCCGCAACAACCTCAACCAGCGGGCTAACCATTGACAGCAGCAGGGGTGGGACTGATACAAAATCAGTCCCTAGTAGCTTTGGCCCGATGGCCATAGTTACACCGCTTAAGGGCAGGGGGTCCTGCGTGGCTCACTGTGGCAGAGGTGGGGACACCTGGGAAATGGCTCACCAAGGGACCTCCTGCCCTTAAGGGGTGTAACTATGTGCCGTCGCCAAAAAGCTACTAGGGACTGATTTTTGTATTAGTCCCACCCCACTGCTGTCGATGGTTAGCCCGCCATTGAGGTTGTTGCGGATCCTGAGGCTCACCTGGCGTTGGGGCAGTTGCGGGGAGAAGAGGGGCACAGGTCAGTGGTGGAGTTGGATGACCCATTTTGCCCTGGGTCATTGGCCCCCCCGTTATCCGCTTTCTAGGGTGGTGGGGTGGTGGTGGCCAGGTGGTGGGGTAGAAGGGGTGGCGGGGCAGAAAGGTCCGGACGCGGGCATTTTGCCACCGTCGTCCGTGAAAAAGTCACAACCCCATGACTGCAGGTGGTAGGTGGTGGTATTGAATGTCTTGTTGATTGGGGTGAGGTGTTGCAGGAGGTTCATCCAGTGGTTGGTCCATGGTGTTTGGTTCTTGGGCTGGGGTTGAAAAAGAGGCGGATGGAGGATGGAGGCGGTTTGTGTGGCGTAGGCGCGAAGAAGCTGGGGCGTCTGTCGGATCCTGGGAGAAGTGGGTTGCTGGTTGTGGGAGTAGCCACTGGACTCGGGTGATCCTCATGTTGGGTGGTTGGTGCCTGGTGTGAAGGCAGTAGCTGAATGCTGGCGAGTGCTGGTGGTGTAGGTAGCTTTTATGGGGAATGGGTCTGTGGGTGGAGGATTTCACTTTAGGGGTGGGATTTGTGGGTTTTCCATCGTGCTTGGTGGAGAGGGAGGGTGATGGGGGAGGTGTTTGGGGGAGGGGGTTTGTGGTGGTGGGTGGCGGGCTGGGTGTTTACCGGGGGGTGGTGTTGGGGTGTATTTGGATGGTGGATGTGAGACGCGACCAGACCTG